>NW_024582668.1:328530-508950 GCF_018398535.1 Haplochromis burtoni
CACACACACACACACACACACACACACACACACACACACACACACACACACACACACACAGACGCAAACACACAAAACAGATGACGAAACAGATTAGTTCAGTATTTCAATATCCAAAACTGTCCTGGAAAATAGTCTAATCAAACAATCACAAACTGACTGTTGAAAAAAAAGAAAAACATCCAGGCACACTTGGGTACACATTCATACGCACACATATACACACAGTCACAAGACGCCAGGTCTCCTTTGCAGACAAGCTACATGCTCCTTGCATCACCGAGCACTCTGGTCAGCCTCTGACAAGAGAATAAATCTAAAACTCGGGGAGCAGGAACGAGAGGAGAGGGGGAGCAGGAGGAGGAGGAAGAGCCGAGGAAGAGCACATTGGGGCCTTGCCGTTCCATCAATCTTATCCTGTTACTGCAAGCTGTCAGGTGAGGTGGACAGACGGATGGAAGGCAACATCAGAAAAAAGGAAAAAAATCAAAAAGAGAGCACTGATTGAAAAGTCTTAGTCGTCCTCTTGTTGTTCAACCAGAGGCCCGGTAACCGCCAGAGCCCAGGAAGGCATGTCGGGAAAGATTTGAGACTAGTCATGTGACAAGGTATGCTGGCTCACACACTCGCACCTCAACCTCCCAGTCACATCAGCCTGTCAAGTCAGGCTCCAGAGATCCTGAGATGCGGACCAGCAGTTCCATCTAGAGTGTATTTTACAGAGCTTGGGTTTTGTTTTGCTAGCTGTTGAGAGCTGGTGGAATGGGAGGAAGAAAAACGCATGGGCGATGTAGCAACAGTGAACCATGCAAATACATTCTTTTCTGTCTGAAATTGAGATATACATCTTATGCAAGTGGAAATGACACTAACAGCACCTGTTGACAAAGATTTCTCTTCCCTGCCTGCCTGCCTGTGACATTTGTCTCCTCAAAAGCAATTTGCATACAAATACATAAGCCTGTGCCTATTTTTCATTTTCAATTAACAGATGATGGCATGAATGCATTATGATATGAACTAAGAGGAGACTATGAGTTTGACCAGCCCCTTTTTTGAGAAAAACCTCCCCTCCCTACACACACACCCAAAGCTTTATGGATAATGAAGTGAAAGAGCAGGGATTTACCGACAGTCTCCTCGGCCCCACTGGCCTCCGTTGGGACGCCGCTGCTCTCTTCTTCAGTCGCTTCGTCCCCGCTTGGATCCCCGCTACCCGAGCCTTCGAAGGAGACTGTGGCGGCCGAGGGAATTGGACCGCTGCGAGAGGATGTGGAGGCGGCAGCGGTTGGGCTGGGCTGCGGCGCTTGCGGCTGGATGTGGGTGGAGTGGTGGCTGGTTGCTTGCGCACTTTTTTGGGTAGGGGATGGAAAGGGGGTGGTGGTCGCAGGTTGCTCGAGGGTTTCGATCCATGGAGGCGGGACGCCGTGGACCATGTTAGGATGGAAGGGTGCGACGGTGGTGATGGTGGTGGCGGCGGCAACGGTTGCGCTTGGGGTGGTGGCGGGGGGGGTTGGGGTGGGTCGATCTGCTGGCTCAGAGATGGTTTCTGGTGGAGGGAAGGGGAGGAAGCAAGGAATGGATGAATGACTGAGCAAAGATGGAAGTGTTGGACTTTGTTTTACTTAACTGCAGTAAAACCTCAAAAATCACACCAGAGGAAATAAAAAAAACCATAATTAGCCAATAAACCATAACAAAATCACTTAATGATTATTACAACCTACTGCTCACTATAACTTTTTTTTTACTCCTGTATTCAGTGAGCGATTATGCCTCTTCTAATCTTCTAACCCATCTCCCCGATGTTCACCAGTGTCATTAAGTAATTACATTAGAAACCACACAGATACACAAACAGGCCTGTTTGTACAAGCAGCCCGTGATTAAAAAGCCTGCAATGGATGAGATGTCAGAAATCTTTGTTTCAGGGGTCTTAAGAGTGAAAATGGAATATGCCAACAGATGACACATCGCATTCGGGCATGTGCACTCCGCCTGCAGACGAGTTATGTTTCCCAAACCGGGTTAAACTACTCCAGTTGGTGTCAGCGCATTGTGTGGAGGGTATTTGTGCTTGTGTTTGTACACATATGGCATGCATTCGTGTGCACAATATGCATGTTTGTGTGTTGCTGTGCCAATGCCTATGAATTATATATCCATATTCAAACGCTGCCCTCCAGTAGCACAGCTTTAATCACCAACAGCCAGTGCCTCCGGTGATGAATGATTGATAGAAATGGGGCAGAAAAAAAAGAAAGAAAAAAAAGCCGGCTTTAACTCTGGCTTCAAAGAGCGCTGCTTGCAGAGAGCATGAGTATCCATCAACGCCACCACAAACACACTCATGTCAATGCACACACACACACACACACACACACACACACACACACACACACACACACACACACACACACAGAGCAACAAAAACAACAACAAAAAAAGAATCCTTCCAAGTGAGGGGAGCGAGAAGAGCCTCTCTGTAAAGAGCCCGTCATTACCAATGCAAAAAGCTCTGGTGCAAAAGGACAAACTGTTGGCGATAAAAGAGAGATAAATGGGACAAAAACTCCTGCGGGAGATAAGTGAGTTGGCAGGGAGATGCTACGTAAGCGAACACTTCAGATTTAGCCGTGGCGAGCAGTCACGGCAATATTGTCATTATTTCTTCGCTCCTTGCCGTCCCACGAGCACAGATGTGTGTTAGTGAGAAGGTGAAATGAAGAAGAGATTAAAAAATAAAAAGCTATACCGTAGACATGCGCCTCATTAGGATTCGCCTAACATTATGTGTAGGACTTAATTACACCGCTATAATCGCTTAGTTGATCGGCAATTATTCACCGAGGTGTGAAATGTGATACCTACTGAGACGGCAGAAAGCCCGGGAGACGCACAGATTGTCAGCTTAAAGCTCGGAAGATATTTGTAATAGAGAGATTTGGAGTGCATAGAGGAGCGATGCTATCACCAAGGAAGGTGGCATGCATCGCGTTTCCTCTCGGCTACACCTGTCAGTCTTGTGCCAAGCTTAGCGTCAAGCGGATTGGTCCCTGGAAAGGGCCTAATGCGTGTTTGGGTGTGTGCGGGCATCTCCAGAAGCAAGCTCAGTGACATGGGATAAAGCAAGAGAGGAGCGCTAGTTGGGAGAAAGCAGAGAAGGACTGACAGCACAGTCTGTTCAGCTGACGCTTCTCTTAATCACGTTTAACAGTCCATTTGCCTTTTTTTTGCTTTATTTCCTCCCAGTCGAGCACTGGACAGTAATGTCACAGAGTAGAGAGCAAAATAAATCATAGTCATCTCAGCTTGCTTCAGCTGTGTACTTATTGTTGACAGGTGATTATTAAGATTGTTTGTGGAGTCAGCCACCCTCAGTGAGGAGGAGGAATTCGGAAAGCGCAAACTGGAGGAGAAAGACAAGGAAGCCACAGAGGCAAGGAGAGGAAATGATAGGGAAAAAGAGCCTGACAGAGAAAGGGTTTAAATCAGATGGAAAATACAGGTTAACAAATCAGCAGCAGGGAAACATGGCATGGCAAACTGAACGAGGGAGTGAATAATGGCACAAAAAAAAAATCGCAGGATATGGAGGAGAAGGCAACAGAACCCTGACTAGCAAGCAGGCAGAGGGCTGCCTGTGCCATATGCTGGCCTTCGTTGCCAATTTGCTACAAACTTACAGGTAATAACACCATATGGGAGAGGCAGGTCATTGCCAACATGGTGGCCATTTCCTCCCGCTGCCAGAACTTGCTCACCGGTACAAATGCCCTCCCTCCGGTGCTCGGTACAGTGTTTTATGCATATTTTTTTGAGGATTCTTCTCTTATCGCTTCATCTTTTGCTGAGACCTAGCAAAGAAGCCGGCAATACTCCTCCCCATACTCTGCGGCTGCTTGGAGGAGACTTCAGAGAGAGCCGGGTAACATCACAGCTCTCTGTCACAGGCAGAAAGATTTGAGGAGCTTTTTCTGCAGGCTTGTAATTTCTTTCCTCAGCCTGCCCATTAGCGGCAGACTGCACAGCAGCAGCAGAAGCAGCAGTCACGCTCCCTTGTATAATAAAAAGTTGCAACAGATCAATGATGTTAAAAAAGATCAATATTCACTCATTTATAGCAGAGCCCTTGGCACTGCTCTCCTGTCAAACCACGGAGCAGCTCGGCGAGCATTGGCATGCCACGGCGCTGTGGCCCGGCGTCTGGAAGCGCTGCGTGTAAACAGTGGGAGGGAGGGCGGGCTTGGCTCTGGCGTGGTGAGGGGTGGAGGCAGAGCAAATGCTAATTCGCACCCAGCCACACGTGAAATGAGCTCGAGATCTAACTCCCGAGCCGACAGCAGCGCCAGAACAGCAACCCGCGGTGCGACCGCATCCGGGTGAAGAAATTAAAAGATCC
Source organism: Haplochromis burtoni (assembly GCF_018398535.1). Lineage (NCBI taxonomy): Eukaryota > Metazoa > Chordata > Actinopteri > Cichliformes > Cichlidae > Haplochromis > Haplochromis burtoni. Next base: position 332,933 of record NW_024582668.1, read on the forward strand.
TCCGCGGCTGCTGGTGGGGCCCGAGCGCTCGCCTGTCTCTTCATCGTCCCTGTAGAGATAGAGAGAGAGTCCACTGCGAGGCGTCTTCGTGCCTTCTGTGTATGCAGAAATGCTAGGTGAGGGATTACACACAACCCACATCTCTATTGCCAGGCAACAGAGGAATGTGAGACCAGACTGGATTTTGGCTCCATTTGCTGGTAACCCACGGCACTGAATTTGTAATTACCAGATGTTCAGGGACTTATCAAAGCCTTGTCAATTCCTTACTGAGCATACTCCTTTTTTTTTTTTTTTTAAATCCGACTACCTGAAACTACAAATCAACATACACTATATCAACATCCTTTCCTATCTGGAATACTGCCATTTGAGTCTGAAGGGGATCACTCAGGGAAGAGGGGTAAAAGGGACGCGTGTCTCTGCATGAGGTCATTTGATCCACTAAATGATGAGGTGAATGAACATTTTTCTACCTGAAAATGTAAGACACCTGGCAGTGGCTCGCGGCCACAGCTCCACAGCTGGCGTAGAGCTTCCTCCTGCTCTTGCCGGCGGCGTCTCTAGAATTCTGCTGTGACGCAAGCTGGCAGTCGGCGAGACCACTTCACTGTACATGAAAGCTGTGGCCTTGGCAAGGGTCCCAGTGCCTATTACACCGATCCAAGCAATGTCCATCAGCATGTGGGCTGGGATGGAGGGGAGGGGGGACAAGAGCTGTACCTTTTCCTGAGTACACATGTACTCTACATGTGCAATCATACTTCAGCAGCATCGTGTTCCTGGCAGCATCAAGCTGCGAAGGGATTGATGTATTCCCCAACAGGGGGTTTGAAGATGAAGCCAAATCCCAACAAAGGGACTGGAAAGCAAAGAGGAAGTGTCATTGCTATCTGGTGAGTTTGCAACGCACAGACTCCAGTCAAACTTGTTTTTCTTTTCAAAATAAATAAATAAATCTCCATCTTAATTCTGAGATCCCTGTAGTGTGGCACATGCTTTCATTCTCACCAGGCAGTTTAAAACCAGGAGGAGAGACAGGCTTGTTCGATATACAGAAGTGCTATTGAACATGAGTCGTGTAAGATGCTTTTATTATATACTCTTCAGCACTTGAATTACCTTAATAAGAAATAAGCACAGCTGCTCGAGTGTGTGCAGAAACATTTATTTTAAGATAAATGTGCTCTCACAGTGCTCTGACCTTACTTTCTGAATCAGAGTGATGGATAGGAGGAGAAACAGCAGGAGGGGGTTAATTTGAGGCCCTCGGCACTGCTCATTATCTTTTGATCAGGGACTGACAACAGTTGGCCATCCGTGTGTCTCGTTATGCATGGAGGTTTCTACGAGGCTCACCTGTGCACTGTCCAAAGTGCTGCACTGTGATGTCCTTGTCCTGTCTACAGGCTATGGTCCTCAGCTGGCACTGGTCGGCATAGGTCACCCCATCTGAGCCGCACACCTGCTCCACAGTGACAGAGATGGAGCGAAGGGAGAACACGTTAACTCCCTACAGGCAACTAAAAGAATGTGTTTCCATTCAAACAACTTATTTCTTTAGACAGTTTGAAAGACACACCTTGGTTTTGTTTTTCAAATCGCAGTCAGGTGAGGGGCACTCACAGTGGGCCTGGCCATTCACCTTAATGCAAGTGGCTCCATAGTTACATTGTAACTCTTCACAGGAAGTTGGGGCTTCAGGACCTGTGGGAGAAACAGGTTTACACTGCTATACGTTCTGTACGCACTATATGGACAAAGGTACTGGGTCATGTACGCATCCTGTTAGAGCACCACTCTCGAATTCAGTGAGCTCTTCATTCTTTCATCAATGACTGTGAATGCAGGCTGCATGGTTAGGTGCTTGATTTAAAAAGTCTGTGGCAATGGGACTGAAAACACCTGAATTTAAAGATTAAGAGGTGTGGCCCAACACTTTTGTTCAAATAGAGTACTTTATATACAGCAATGGAGACTGTGAAATCAGACTATAGCTGGCGACATTTCTGCCACGTTTTGTTGTTTCGTAGTGATTTCCTCCTTTATTCTGTAATCCTCGTTCTTTCCTGTGAGTGTTATTTCAACACGTTCTCACTCCCAAAGAGTATATAGTAATACACTAGGTGACAAATCATCAACATACTACACTTCCGGGCACCCAACACGTTCGTAAATGATGAGATCGGAGAAACGATTAAACTTGAGAACCGTTTGGAATCAATCTACATGTGTTCGTTCATTTTACTTAAATCGCTTTGGAAAACACTATTTAACGTCACTAAAGTGCTGGTACAGGTTAGTTAGTGTTAGGGCTGGAATACATGGCTTGAACGTGTATTACCGCAGGACCGCCATTCTGCTGGATTTCACCCATAACCCGGCGCGTAACATAAGAACGCGGAAGGTCACCTTTCGCGTTCCTCAGGAACGCCGCGGAACGTGACAAATCGTCGGGATGTTACGCCTCGGGAGTGAGATTGGGCTGGTTATTTCCATTATTCATGTTGGCCTTCCCTTGCTTTTTTTGTGTATTACTGCCCTTTCATTCCTGGTTCTTTGTTCCTAGTATAGGTCCAATCATGTTTGTCCATCTAATATGCTTTCAAGACTCCAACCTTTACTTTCTGTCAGCTGGTTTTGCTGATGCTTAAGGTTTTGAACTTTTGATCCTGGTCTCCTGTGTTTGGCTCTTTGAAAACATTACAATTTCCTGTGCATCAAAATGTCAACCTTTCTGTAGGTACCAAAAGTTTGGCCAGTTAAACACCCATTAAAGAATAAAATACAGTTGAACACAATAGTTAAGAACTGAAATAACCAAAACATGTAAAGAAAAAGTCTTTAAAAGCAACGTAAAAGATGATACTGCATACAGCAGTCACTCTGTCTCTCTTGAGTGTTAACAGTGACGTGGGAACAGACTATAAGCTGCTGGTTTAGAGTACAGGGATAGCAGTTCTGATATATATGCTGGGATCAGGTCCTGAGGGGATTTCAAAGTATAACAACAAACTGTGTTATAAGCCGTCTAACTATAAAACTTTAACCCCAAACAGCGAATAACAATTCATCTGCACTGCTGACAACATTCATACTATACTTGTGCTATTGTGCCACAGTTTTAACCTCCTAAGACCCGAACTCTTTCATGGCATGCATCTTTTATTTCTCTTTGATATTTGGGCTGATTGGGACCTGATGAATGTAAAAACAAAGAATTACCAGATTTTTTTTTTTACTTGATTTTTGTTTCTGAGAAAAATGAGAGCCACATATGAGGACATTCGCTTTAAATTTGGATAGAACAGTGTCAGTATAATGTCCTCATAATTGGATATCAGGGCCCTGAAGAGCAAAATTTAGTATTTTGGTCTAGACAACCCATAATTTGATGTCTACATATGTGGACGCCAGGTCCTAGGAGGTTAAAACACCACTTGTCGCACTCGGGGTGATTTTATAGTGTGGAAAGGGTGAGCTGAAAGACTTCATCCTTGTCTTGTATTCAGCATCTTTACACCAACCGTATAACAGTGATAATAGAATTCCCAAATTCTCTGAGTTTCAATTATTCATGGCATGCACAGCAATTTTCCAAAACTGCTGCACAAAAAAAAGTTGATCTTCTGAGGGGCCCAAAAGTGAGCACTCAAGATCTCTCCTCAGTTCTCCCCTAAAGACTGTTTGAAGCCTTGAAGCTGTCGCAGCAGGATCTGCTGCAGGGAGTCCACCATCCACCCACCTGGATGTGAGTGTGGGGTCTTTGCATTGTTTCATCACAGAGGCTTAGAGCACCCCACCCTTTAGCTCCTGCTTTTATGTGCTGCACCCTCCTAGTACTCGTCCTTTTTATCTGGCAGGGTGTGTGGCGAAGAGCCCCACCACTGTGCTGGGAGTGCTGGCTTCATTAAGCATTTGACTTCCAGTCGATATCTGATGGTGCATCTTAATCAAGGAGCTGCAGGCCCCCACAGCAGGAACTAACCTTTCCTTCAACCGGCTTTGTGGCTTGTACAATCACCAGGGCTGTTTTTATTATTAATCAAAAGTAATCAATAGTCCTTAAACAGAGGTATAAACCCACAAATTCAAAGAACAATGAATCATCACAACTGTGTAGAGAAAATAAAATATCAATGGGAAATGTGTCATCCACATGCCATTTGTACACTTGAGTATTTTCCTAATCACTATTGATCAGCTCTCTTGCAGCCACTTCCTTCTTTGCCAGTAAAGCTGATGGATGCAAAGAGCCGATGAAGAAAGAAATGGCTGCTTCCAGGCTGATCCACAAATCAGATAAGTGACAAAAACCACTTTGGAATGATAGAGAGAAGCTGGAACCAAGGAGAGAAATGTGTGTGTGTTTGGTTTCTGAATGCCCCACACACTGGCCTTGATGCTCTTTCTTATTACCTTTGTCGCAGCCATTCATGCCCATCTTGCTCCCATCTGGACACACGTTGCACTTCATGCCCTTCACTCCCGTCTTGCAAGAGCACAGACCCGACATCTGCTCACAATCATCCCGGACTGAGCCCGTAGCGTCGCAATTGCATGCTGCCGTGGAAAGGTGGAAAAAAAATGAGAGAGATTGATGAGGGGGGGAAAAGGCCAGTCAATTAGCGACGACGGCAGGAAGAGAGATAGGAATAGCTCGGTTTATAGTCTGTACAAACTGTGCTTGAAGCAACCTTAGCCTCTGTAGCGTTGTGCTTGAGAGACATCTTTGTCTTAAGTATCAAGGGTTGGTAATAGTTCAACCAGCCCTAGGGGCCACAGGAGGAGGACAAGAAGGAGGGGAATGAGTACGTAAGAGAAACTCAGGAAAACAACGCCGGGGAAGGACATCAAGTCCATTATGTTCCGGGAATCAATGACGTGTGTTGTTTTCCACTCCTCTCCTGCTGAACGTGGTATTGGCGTGTGGTGTGCTGTCTGCTTGCTTTGGGTAAACCTTGTTAAGGTCAGGCCACGGGTGAGGCACCTGCAGGCTTCCTGCTGTTGACTGAAAATGCTCTGTGACTTGGGGAGCTATGTCCTATGATACCTCAGCGGCAGGATACGAGCTAGTCACCATATTGCATTACACCAAGACAAACAAGGGGTCCCGACCCTGTTCTTTACTCGAATACAAATGAGAACGGTTCATTCAGTACAGCCTTGACAGGTCTAAAGGACAAAGTAAGACATCTTTCCACAAAAACTCTCATCAAATAGTTAAGCTCTATAAATATATGGAGCTTAACTAGAAGAGAATCTAATTTGACTGACTATATTTTATGGATATTCATTTTATAAACTTCTGTTCTAAAAAGGGTAGCTCGGAGGCACTGCTATTAATTCAGTGAGAAATGTATTGTCAAACTATGGCTCTTATCTTGAGAAATATGACTCTCACTTATGTAGAGTGGATTCCAGCCATGCAGATTTGGATTTATTTGGCAAAGACTTTAGGTTTACAGACTCAGAGGTTTTGGGTTTCTTCCCAGAAAACATTGGGGGGAATAACTAACATTGTTTATACTCTGGAAAAAAAAATTGTTCAATAACTATAAAAGTAAAGTAGATCAGAAGAAAAGTGCACACAGAAATATTGATGGTGTATCTAGAGCAGGGGGTGTGAATCATACAAGTCAGTCAGGACTTTGCAAACTATGAAAGTTGGAGATGTCTGCGGAGATGCTGGAGATGAAAGTTCCAGATCCTGACAAGTTGCTGACAAGACCCACTGACAAGACCCACTGGAGATCAAAGCTGAGGCCCATGAACTAAACCGACTTTGACATCTCTGATCTAGACTAACTATTTCACTATTTCAGGATTTCTGAAAACCAAATAAAACCTCTCTGCGTGTTAACACTTTGATGTGCATGGATTTTTTTTTCGGTGTGTGTGTGCACAGACCATTTGTGGAGAGGAAATTTAAGTATTGAAAAGTAACATACATAAAATGAACGTCATCGAAATAAAACACATTTGCACAGCTGATCAGATACAAAGAAGGAATTCCTCACGAGTGCAGCCGCTCATGTTCTCTGTCACGATGCCGCGGAAATTCCAGAAGCCCGGCTCACAGCGGTCACACTTCTGCCCTCCGACACCCGGCTTACAGGAGCACTGCCCGGTGGTTGGATCGCACGTCCCCTTGTAGGAGCCGTAGATATTACACTGACAGGTAGCTGAGGGGAAAAGAGCAACAAGGAATTTCACTTTTCTACAGCAAACTTACACTGCTGCTGTTTATAGATCCCTGTAGCTTATAAGAGTTGGATAATGCTTACTGTGATGGATACTCTGTATTAGAGATTTATGCTAGGCTCAAATGTCAGCTAAACCCTATTCCGCAAATAAAAAGGCGGATAAAGCGCGCTGAGGTGATTTTCCTTTTTTCTAAATCTCTGCGTATTCTTATTTCTCCATCTGCATTTTCTCCATCCATGCTGTATCCCCTGGCTTACAGCTCGATGCAAGCCTTTTCTCTTCCATCTGCGCGCTATCATTTGTCAGGATCATCAGATGAAGAGATTTTTCTGTTGATACAGCGCAGAATTATCATAATTATTCCTTGGATTAAGATGAAACGTTTTCGGCTCTGCAACTTTGCTACTGTAATTGCAGTCAAGGACAACGAGGCCCATATGCTGCAAACAGCCTGATACTATCTACTTTTTTTCCCTCCTTTTTTTCTTTAAAAACTCGTGACACACTGACGGGTCAAAGTGGGACACAGAATAGGACTCACCGGGACATCCAGCCTGTCCAACTCCTAAGGCGGCCGTCACATTGTCTGAGCAGCAGCCGTACACTGACACGCTGCAGTGCTCGGATACCGTCGGGTCCGGCAGAGATACGGCTGAAATCACCGATGAGGTAGGGAAGGAAAGGGAGGGGAGATGGAAGATGGAACAGGGAGAGAAAGAGGAACACCAGCATTTGAGTGATTACTGTAGGGTTTGTTGATGGTGGTGGAGGAGGGGAATTAAACAACACAATCTCTGAACAACATGTAACTTTTTTGCCAACAATGAGATTGGCTTGAGGGGCAGAGGTGGAGAGCCTGGCAGTCGGCTTCAAGATAACAATTCTATTTGCTACTTTCTCCACAATGACTCAAAATCAGGGGGAAAATGATGCTATTACCTCCAGTGAAAACAAACAATGGCATTTCTGGTGAATGTGCAGAAGCTGACATTTACCACCTACTAGAAGGCATGTTCTCTTCATTTGTTCTTGTCTAATATTACGAAATTGCACCGCTGCCCTACAACCTTCAAAAAAAGAAAAGAAGAAGAAGCAGAAGAAAAAAAAAAAAAAAGGCCTGCTGCATAATGCGAAGGAATTTGCCAAGCAGTTTGTGCCTGCGCACACTGTGTGGAGAGCTCCTTTGTCTAAGGATGCACAAGACGCCAAAATAGTGTGACAGCACTGAATACAGAGCCACATTCAACAAAATAAAAACAAATGCGTTCCTCAAACCTGGCGCTTCTCCAGAAATTGGAAGAGAACAACAAAACAGTCAGTGGGAGGAAAATAGGATTTGTTTAATGGCCGGAGCAAAAGCATCATTGTTCACATTTTTTCATACTTTGGAGTGAAAAGTAAAGTTGTAGATAGAAACGGGAAAACCCTTGGTTTTCTGTGTGTCTCTCTATTGCCCTCCCCATCGCCTCTTTTAGTGTTGCTCATTTGGAGTTTGGAGGCTGGAGATACAGAGGCCATAAATCACACTGTTACTGGTGTGGATATGAGCCTCAGCCTAATGGTGATGACTCGGCGCGCTCTTTTTCCAGTGCTTTCCCACTCCAGAGATGGGCTTTGGACACAGGTCATTTAACTTGCCACTTTTCAGTGCTCCATTCGGCTATCTGTACTGAGCCTATTAGGACAAGGAGAACTTTTAATTTCATATGTTCTTCCACCCTTCAAGGGTTTTTCCCCATTGTCCGGCACAATGCACCTCGCTGTGACATGCAATATTACCCTCACATTTTCAAGGTGCACTGCTGCGCCTTCTCCGCTTCGCTGATTGTTGCTGGTCTTTTATATTCCTGCAAGGGCACATCTGCACATGTATCTAGTAAACCAATAAAAATTTCAGTGGATTATATTGAAATCCCTGACCCTGATTTGAGTTTGCAGGCGGCAAAAAAAACAAAAAAAAAAACTATTTGAAATGCTACAAGAGGCAAACTTTACAAATGTGCATGCAGCAGACGGCTGTGTTGACACTGTATGCAAAGTAGGTAGCTTTTCAAACTGAGAACCTCTGAAATACAAGGTTGCTTTCATGCTCCGCTACTGAGAGCTGGCATGTTTTGATAAAGTTTATGGAGCTGAGGTCAAATGAAGTTTCTCCTTACATAGCTAATGCAGAGGGCAGTGAAATTCCCCAAGATCTGAGTCCCCCCTTCCCCCCCATTAGCCAATAGGAGATGAGAACCCAGAGGCCTTGTACCCATAGAGGACTCTTCAAAAAAGGATTGATTATCCATGGATGGTAGAGAAGCGTGACAGTCAGTGCCCAAGGAGGCCAGCTTAGGAAGGAGAAGAATCTGCAGAGATGTGTGTGAAAACACTGGCAGCTCCTTCATTCTCACTCTCTTCAAACTCTCGCCATCCTCCTCTCTTTCAGACCCAAGGGGAATCAAACAGACTGGAATGATCACACAAAATCCCTTAAGTGCCTTTTGCTCTGCTCCCTGGCCTGTGCTAGCAAAAAGCTCTTCATTTAACATAGCCACAGAGAGGAAGATGGTTAACCTTTGCTGCTCTGCCACTGATCTCACAGCGTTTGTGGCTGATAAATGTCATTCATCACATGCAAAGAGAGGGAGTTTATATTAAAGGAAGAGGGGAAAGTGGTGTCCTGAGGGCTAAGAAGCAAGCTCCGGAGCACAGGTTTATTGCTTTAAATTCTCTGAATATCTGGACAGAAAAGAGAGCCTTTATTACTATCTGTTAGTTCACACTTGGGCCCGAGAGGAAGATTTTTAACTCTGCTCACGAGCCGGCCCACGTGGACTAGTCACTTCCCAGAAAAGCTGGAAAGCTCAAAGTGTGCTGAGTCAACCTTCCCTGAGCAAATTACACAAACCCACACATCAAATTTAACACTGACCTCCCATCATTTCACTTGCTTATGGCTAACCAGGTCACACTGAAGAGAGACACAAGCAGTGCTGTCAGAATTACACTCAAACTAGAGACAATTACAACCCCATCGATGGATGGAATGAGTGGAGAAATGGGATGTCAGCGACAATGAGACTTGATGAGGGTGCTCTTGTGCACTGCAATGACATCGACTCTGAGTGGCGTAATGTACCGACCTGCACAGGGTCCCTGATTTTGAATCAACAAGTGCTCTCGTTTCTCACATCTGGCCTTCTTCAGCTCGCACTCGTTGCTGTAGTTTTTCCCATCGGAACCACAAACCTGCAAAAAGAAAGACACAAAGCAGAGTCTGAAGCAGCGTCTAGCTTAACCCCTCAGCTCTTTTTGCTCTACCTCGCTTCAGTTATTACCAGGCCGCGTGTTTTTGCCGAGGCGTGCCCTGTATTTAAAGTAAAAGCGCATTCACCTAGACGCTGAACTAAAGAGCCATTAAGTGGTTAGTTCGGTTGCTTTCAATAATACTTCACGGCCTTTGTCAGGTGGCGTTTTTACTCAGTTGTAATGGACGTGGTTTAATCAGGTGTCATCAGTTTCACCACACTTAAGACCATGCGGTGACACCTGAGCCACATCCGTGACAACAAAGGAAGCTGCTGCTGCTCATGACGGTAAGATGACCTCGTGGGAAAAGAGGATTTTTTTTTGCTCCTGCTTATTAGACAGGTCTGTTTCTGTCGTCACTGGAGCTTTCTCCTCGCGTCACGTGGTGTTCAGTCAGGTAAGCCATAAATACAGTGTTTCTTTCCCCTGTTATGCAGACTATGTCAACCTATATGTTCCACTGACGGACGCAACATAAACACCATCTCCAGCCTTATGCCTCGCCTTTCTGATGCTTAATTGTGGATGTCACAAAACTTTCTTCTGCCCAGTTACTCAGTTTCTGGGATCCTTTTTGAGTTTTGCGTTGGCTTACAAATTACCGAGGTTGTACAGTCATGCTGTCTCCGAATAAGAAATGCTGCGAAAAGATTTTCCATCTGAAGCTGACCTTGAAAAAGTCCCCCGTGCCTTCATCCACGCCCCCATGTTTTACAATTTTGTCAAATTTACAAGAAAATAAGAAAGAAAGTGGCCCCTGATGGATTTTGTAACAAGCAAGGTTATTCGGCAAATTCAGAAGACATCTAGATTTCTTTTTATGCTAAACAGACAAAAATTCAGGAATAATTTTCCATGTCATTTTATAGGAGATTGGAGTTTGTCCGATGAAAATGTCAAAAGCAGATGTGTGCGATTTATGTTTTTGCATTTTGCTTTGAAGGGACTGGAAGATTTAACCACATTAGCAGCTAATGGCAAATGATTTTTGAAGGCTGTCTTACCAGGCTGTGAGGCACACTCGTGCAGCTGTATTCACAAAGGCATCGGTCGCTTTCGTCTTCTGCGTCTTCGTACCACGTGCCTCCAAATACGAGACAGCGGTCCTGTTCACAGCTCTCCTGACCCGATCCAGACCCGCCCGAGCCGCAGTCTGCATAAAAAAAGACACACAATATCATTAACAAACATATGCACACACATCTCTGTGCATCCCTTTTTATTGATTTGTCAAAAGCATTTGACACTGTTGATCATTGTATTTTAAAACTTAGACTCTTCCAGTCAGGACTCTCTGAGAGAGCAGTGGCATGGTTCTCAAACTACCTCAGTAACAGGACTCAGTGCATTAAATCTGACGATCTATGTTCTGACTTTGTTACAGTGCACAACGGAGTGCCACAGGGTTCTATATTAGGTCCCCTTCTATTTATCATTTACGTAAACAATCTTAGTCTACATGTGCCAGATGCAAACTTGCACTTCTATGCTGATGATACAGTTATTTACAGCTGTGGTTCAACTCTTGTCCAAGCCATCGACTCCTTGCAGAAAGCCTTTTCTGCTGTCCAGCACTCATTACATCAGCTTAAACTTGTTCTCAACGCAGACAAAACAAAGCTCATGTTGTTTTCTAAATCAAGGAGACGAGCCCAAACAATCCCATCAGTAACCACTCTTGAAGGTAATAAAATAGAGTTGGTTCACACCTATAAATATCTGGGAATCTTAATTGATGACTCGCTTACCTTCAAACCACATGTAGAGAATCTTGTGAAAAACCTGAAGTTAAAACTGAGATTTTATTTTCAAAAAAGTTGTGTTTCTCTTTTAATACAAAGAAGCGGCTTGTTGCTGCAACATTCTTGCCTGTGCTGGATTATGGTGATATTCTATATATGAATGCTTCTGCTCAATGTCTTCGAATGGTTGATTCTGTGTATCATGCTTCTTTGAGGTTCATCACTAACCGTAAATTTCAGACTCACCACTGTGAGTTATACTCTCAGGTAGGATGGCCTGCTTTGGTAAGTCGGAGGAACTGTCATTTATACAGTTTTATATATAAGGCGATACTTGGGTTGCTGCCTTCTTATATATGTTCCCTGCTTGTAATGAAACATGCTGGTCGGTATTCTCTTCGTCCGCATGGTTACTTGTTGCTTTCTGTTCCATTTGCCCGAACTGAACTTGGTAAAAGAGCTTTTGTCCATTTAGCACCCTCGGCTTGGAACAAACTGCAGAAGGAATGGAAAATGACTGAATTCATTTCATTAAGTGATTTTAAATCTAAACTACGAATCCTTGAGGCCAAGTCCATAACATGCAACTGTTTCAATTAGATTGATTGTCATTTTAACTGACTTTTTTATTTTTTTGTATTCTTTCACTTATTGTTGCATGTGTGTTGTTGCTGCCTGTGTTTGAGTAATTTCTGTAACTGTGAGACATCTGCTGCTGCCTATCTTGGCCAGGTCTCCCTTGAAAAAGAGGTTTTTAATCTCAATGGGTTCTTCCTGGTTAAATAAAGGTTAATAAAAATAAATAAAATAAATCTCAATCTATACATCTAGTGGGCATCATAGTTTTATTTGTCTTGAAGTTAAAACTACATTTAAACACTGTGGGCGCCGTAAAGTTAAGATAATTTACATTTCCCCTCATGATGGCGAGAGGCAACCAAAGGCGCTGCTGGTAGTACAAGATAATGACGGTGTCTAGCGAGGGCCACCGATTGACTAAATAAATTAGACATCTCTGCACCACCAGTGAGGCATCCTTTCATTTCAATTACATCAGAAACAAAAAAAGGGGGAGGGAATTATTAACTCCGGCCTCCAAGTGTGCGGAGAGAATTGGTGGCGAGGCCTGCTTTATGGGTGTCTGCTTCCCGATATGAGAATGCAACTAATTGCAAAGTGTTCTGTAAAATCTAATTATCTCCCGAGACTTTAAAGAAAGTTGTCCCGGCAACTCTTTAACTGCGACCCTGAAATGTCTTTTTGCTTGTTTTAAAAATGCACGTCTGTGTTTCGCAGTAGGAGGAACAGCTAAGGCTGGCTTAATGTTTATGGGAACGAGGCAGAGCAAGGACAAATAAAAACCCAATTAGGGGCCAGGTTGTACAGCTCTACAAAATTATTTAAAAAGAAGCACCAGAAGGGGGAGGGGGGGGGGGGGTAATTGACAAGTGGGTTGATTTGAGGAAGACAAATTTGGGGAAGGGAGGGGGGGATTGCAAAGTGCAGGCAAAAAAAAATGGGAGGATCTGGCTTTTGAAGTTGCAAATTTTACCTACAGTGGAACTCCAGAGGGAGATTAGGTAAACGTGTGTGAAAGCGGGGGAAAGAAAGCATGCAGCATGAAAGACGGAAAGAATGTCAGACAGAGCGAGGCACCCTGGGGGCTGGCAGAAAGTTCATTTAAAACAAATTTGTTATTCAAAAAAGGACTACAGTTCAACTAAAAGCTCCCAGCGCAGGCAGAAGACTCAAAGCGCATTAGGTAATCGAGGTCTTTCTTTCCCTTCTCGTCTACTTTTAGGGCTCGTTCGGCTCAGTGTATTGATGCACTGCCTCTAATGGTTAAATCAATGTCATAGTGTAATGGAAGTATCACTTAGCATAAACCGTCTCCTAAAGTAGATTATGGAGCAGGTCACAGTGCACGGTGCGGGGAGGGGCCGATGAAGCCCCGGCTGTTCTTCGATATGGGTCATCAGCTGTGGTGCTGGGAGAGATCTGAGTGGTCGATACGGCGGCGGAGACGTCGCTTTACTATCTGTGCCTTCAACAGAGGAGTTGGAGCTTTGTGAAGAGTGCCCCCCCCCCACCCCTCCCCGAGAAAAAAAACAACAAACTAGGAACCATCAGTGCTTATTAAAGCATCGCTCTGTCTCCATTTTAAAGCCCCAACCCTAATCCGTTTACTTGAATTTGCCATTGTTGCAACTTATTGATTTCGAACCACGGTCCGAGTTAAACATAACATTTTGTGACACAGCTAATGCGCTGCGTAATGGCTTTCAGCTGCCAGTGACATTATCGCAGGTACTCGGCGTCAGATGGCATCTGAAAGTGAGAAGAAGAGATCAGAAACAGAAAGGGAGCTCAGCAGCCCGTGGTCGGCTTCCTGTATCTGTTTACTGTTTGCCAGCTCAGCACGACGCAGTAAAAAGGAAATGCCGGAGTAGCCGATTCATATTCCACTCAGGTCCCTTAACACAGACAAGATAAATATATAAAAAGAGGTAAGACACTAGAATGGAATAAATAAAAGTGAAAGGCGAGGGGAGGGGGTCCTAATTAGCTGTTGCTCTTTGATGTGCCCGTCACCCACGCTGCCTATGAACCTTTCAATTAATATGTCCCCAGCCAAGATGGCTGCATCAGCTATTCTCTCCGTACTGCCCATCCGTTTCTTTTTACTCAGTCTTGTCAGAAGCCTGAGTCTATTTAGCCAGGGGAGCTCCATTAAGAAGCCAGAATTGAGCGGCGGAGAGAAGAAAGGAAATGAATTGCATAAGAATAATGTCCGAAAAAGACTGAGAGGCTTTGACAGTAGAAATAATAGAGGAAGTGAAGAGGAAGACGGTATTGTCTTGAACTGTGTGCTAATGAAAGTAGAGGGAAGAGGAGAAAACATGAGAACCTGGGTAAATTATAGATGACGGAGGGGAGGGGGCTGTAGATGTTCAGCAAACCAGATTTGTTGTGTCAACATCAATGATCCAGGAGACATCTGATATTTCTATGATACCTCTGATATCATGACCTGACTGAATGTCAACATCTATGACTTTAAAGAAATTCTCCCTCTTTGAAAATGACAACGGTTTTGCTCCCTCTATCAGTACCACCTTCTTTGACTGATGTGACAGCACGTTAGCCTAAATAAAGTTCCTGTAGGACGGAGAAGCATCACAGCCAGTGGGAGGATGGGGTGTTTTTAGATGGCAGGAGGAGAAAAGAAGTTTTGTTGCCTCAACAGAAGGTTAGAAGCCCCCATGATGAATGGACCGTGAAGGAAAAATGCGCTGATCACACTCCGGGAAGCTCTCGTGCCACCCAGCCACTCACTTGCCTGTTTTTTCATGCCCTTTCCTGTCTTTTGGAGCTTGATCACATCCGTGCCGTGTGAGGAGCGACGAGGGTGAGGATCCAGCATCTCCGTGTGATCCTGCTCTCATAATCTTGTTTATTAAATGTCTATTCAATTAAAAAAGGGGGCTCGGGCCTCCGTAGGTGATGCACTGCTCTCAGTTACCACTTTGTCAGTGTCGAGAAAAGGAGCTGAGGCCAGGCCTACCCGAGTGTGAAATTAAACAGGTGATAAATTTCCCTGTATGGCCAACAGTGGGAACACTGTCATTTTTCATTACTGCTAAATAAAAAGGCAGGAGAAAACAACTTCCATTTTTATGCCGTGCGCTCCCCTCCTCCCAACAAGACTAATGAGGATGGTTTTTAAGTCAGGTCTACGTAAGCAAATAAATCAACACATTCACTTCCTCTCTGGGCTTATCTTAGATTTGAAGTATGGAGTGGGGAGTTGCGCATACTGGTGATGTAGAGCCCTGCCGCTGTCTACAATAGAGCCAGAAAAAAAAACAGAATTACATTTTGTGACAAGGGTGCTGTATAACACAGCATGTGCTCTTAATTTTGCCAAATCTACCACTGATACTGTACATGTAGGCAAGGGTGAATCCATCAGCAGCAAATCCTGTTTAAGACAGGCAGGAGGAGAGAAGTAGAACAACTTTCTGCAAATTGGTTTTGACTGTTTTACAGGCTTCCTGTGGAGGGTCCGGGTCAGATTTGAGGGGGCCGAAAGAATGGGGTGGGGTGGGGTGGGGGGGACAGAACCGTCTGCTGCCCCTGGGGTGAAATTTATTGATTTCCGCCGAGCCCTTCTCCACCCCTGTCTGTGAAAGCCTTGGCGCCCCTTTTGTCAAGAAGGACAATTTTGATGGAGAGGAGTGCAAAATGGAAAGAGATGTGAGTGGGTGGGACAGCAGGGTGCGATGTGGAGAGCAAAAAGAAAAAAGAAAGGGGAAAAAAAAGAAAAGATTCTATTGTGTAAGCCTGACAGTTCTCTCTGAATCAAAATGAGCAAGCGATGGGAAAAAGGAGAATGCTGAGAGACAGTATGGTAGAGAGAATAAAATATAAAAACAAAGCCATCAGCCACTGCAAGCAGAGCAATGCCCTTGGGATGCAGATGAGAGTACTTTTTGCCTGATACAACCAACAGACAATGAGGAGTGTGTAGCTGCGTGTGTGCGTGGTGACAGTAAGTCTGCACGTCTGCATCGAGGGCATACAGTTTCACATTTCTTCATGCTCCACATACAAAAAAAGTCACTTATCTCAGTCAATGAAATGATGTTAAATCGGCCACAAGAAGCTTTGATGGTGCGATTCGCCTCGCAGGCCTGGGGCCAAATACGGCAGGCAATGGTAGTGGGGGGGTTAGGGAGGAAAAAGAAAAAAGACCCCTGGCCGTAGCAATCAAAATGGAAGTGGATTCCCCCTCATCTCTATTTGCCCTGTCCTCCATCTACCCCCTCCTTTCTTCTCTCCAGCCATCCCTCCTGCTGGCAGGTGTAATCTGCTCCCCTTCACACCTTGTCAGTAGATGACTATGTTCACTGTGATGGCCAACTAGCCACGAGGGAACAGCAGCATTGCCACTGTCTGCATTTAAAACCAGAGGCTGGCATTTTGCTCCCTCCAGAGTTGTCCCCAAGAAGGGGATGAGCGAGGGACTGTGATATCCCGCCTCAGTCTGTCAGCGCTGATCAAGATATGATCTGCACGGTGAATTAGAGTTCATTTATTCAGAATGCGAAGCGATGACAAAGCTACAGGCATGGAAATGAGGGATACTCACATTAAGTGCCATCGGTCACACATTTAAAAGCCTAATTGAATAGAAGAGCTAGATAAAATGTGTACCCTAGCTGTAACAACACAAACAAACACAACCTAGCCCCCCTCCTAATAAAAGCCGAGCATAATAATTCGTGCTATTACAGCTCGGGCTGCAAATTCAGGTAAAAGTACATGCAGTAATCACCAGCCTACAATTCACAGATCATCTTTTTAGCAGACATAATATTCTCAGGCTCTAATATACTTCAGTCATCTATACTCAGCCCTTACCTCATTTTTAGCTACCTCTAATGCATGGAGCATTTAGCTTGGGATCCCATCTACAAGTTCCAAATATCAAATGAAAAACTGTCTGCAATTAATTAGTTTCAGTTTATTGAGGAATCAAGGAGCAATGGGGTGGAAGCAGTGAGATCAATAAACAAAAAACAGCTGCAGCTCATACGTTGCACAGCACGCTCGCGAACAAAGTCAGCCAGACAAGCAGCCAATGAAAACACTGCGTTGAAAACGTACAGCTGACCTGAGCTTAATCACCCAGAAGTCATTTCTAACAGGTTTTGTTTACAGAAACACACCGCGGCTGTCGCCTCATGTTTTTTGCAGTATTAATAAGCCGACACAGACGTCGCAGCTACGAATCCACAAACGACTAAATACGGCACCGCAGGTCGCTTGATAAAGATAATTACACCGTTTCAAAGTCCATTTTCCTACCTTCGTCGCAGCTGCCGAGCCTCGCCACGTCAATTCTCGTCATCTGCGTGCAGGAATGTCTGCGAAGTTCACACTCATTGTCGTAGGTGGTGCCATCACTTCCACACACTGGGGAGTAGGGCTCGCCTGAGCACGGCGGGCACTCACACCTATTCTGGACGCACCGGGCACCCATGGCACAAACAGTGTTGCCACATGTTTCTGTATTAAACACACAGCAGAGGGGCAGGCCACAGCATGACTGGTGAGTTATTTTGATGGATATGATCCACATGGACATTCAAAGTCATCTCTGGAATATATTTTTAAACAGGATTTCTCTTTTCCTTTTTCTATTTATCATGCACGCTGCTTCCCCTCGTAATATATTCCACTTTAAAACATATACAGCACATGCTGCTGGAGCAATTTCCCATCTGAGAATTCAGTTTGACAAGTTTGCTTGTATTTGAAGTGCCTGCAGTTTTATGAGCTTCCTGATGGGCACTATTTTTACATGTCATTTCCATATTTAACTCAGAGCCAGAGGAAAGAAATGAATCTTTTACATATGAACATTGCACACTTTTTTCCCTAGCCTAATATCAAATCACCAGTTTGTGCTAAGATCGCTGATGTGTCCTTCATATTTATACTAATAATGACACACTGAAGATGACATACTGTAACTACCAGACATATTCTCCATAAATGTACGCATTACTTACTGCACTCTCCTTGGCCGACCACTCGGAGGTCCATCTGTTGTTTGCAGGCCCGCACATGCAGCTCACACTCGCTGTTGTAGGTGGTACCATCGCTGCCGCACACAGGCTGGTGGGACTTGACACACTCTGACGGACACACACACTGCTTGCTCTGGGCATCGCAGATTGCCCCAAAAGAGCAGTTGGCACAGGCCTCATCTAGATGGGGACAAGCAGGCAAACAAATGGTTAAGTGTGTCTGTGCATGTGTGCTTCCTGTGGGATTACATAACCTTGGCGCCGAGGTCTGACTCTAAGAGAAACGGTGAATTTAGAGGATATTAAGTTTCTTTTACACTGCTCGTATTAATGTATGGTAGACTTAAAATGGATTCTCTTATGTTATCATTATGCAAATGCAGTGCAGTGCAGTGCTTTTCAGCTCATCTTACTTTCTGATGATGCTTGAAACATCACTTAAGTGAATATAAAGTTGCGAGGGAATGAGTTTCTGGCTACTACAGATTCTTAAAGTAGTGTTGGTTTGTCATTTGGTCTTTCAGCCACAACATTAAAACTACTGACAAGTCAAGTGAATAACACTGATTATCACATTAGGATATAATGTTCTGCTTGGAAACACTGGGTCCTGTCATTCATCTATATGTTACTTTGATATCACACGGGGTCATATGATTGTTGGGTTTTTCTCTGTATGCGTTGCTGTAGGGTCTACCTTACAATATAAAGCACCTTGAGGTGACTGGTGTTGTGATTTGGCGCTGTATAAATACAGCTGAATTGAATTACTTTGACGCACCCATTATCATTAATTTTGAAAATGTTGGAGACCAAACTGGTGAGGTGCTAAGCAAAGAAACCAAAACTGTGCCAATACTGGAAAAAGTTCAAACTTACAGTACAAATATTTTACTTTACAAGCTCAGTATATGGAGTGAAGATTTGGAAAATTCAATCTTACTAGAGGATGGAAAATCAGAGTACTGAGATCCCACTTAATTACACACCACAGAACTGGATGCTTCAGCCCTAAGTCTTTGTGGCATAGATTCAAAAAGATGCTGGAAACGTTCCTCAGAGATTTTGGTCCATACAGACATGATGGCATCGCACATAGACTGCAGCTTTGTCAGCTACACATCCGTGATGAAAATCTCCCATCCCACCACGATCAAAGGATGGCCAATCCATCTAAGTACAGTGAACTTGTGTTCAAGGAACCAGTTTGAGGTGATTCGATCTTTGTGACATGGTGGGTTATCCTGCTGGAAGCAGCCATCAGAAGTTGGGTACACTATGGTCCCAAATGGTTGGACAAGGTCTGCAACAATACTCAGGTAGGCTGCGGTGTTTAAATCATGCTCAGTTGCTATTAAAGGGCTCAAAGTGTGCAACAGAAGTATTACACCACCATCAGCAACCTGAACCATTAATACAAGGCAGGTTGGAGCTGTGATTTTATGTCGTTTACGCTAAATTGTGACCCAAACTGCTGAATGTTACACCAGAAACTAAGCCTGATCAGACCAGCTAATGTTTTTCCAATTTTCCATTGCCCAGTAGAGGTGAGCACATTGTAGTCTCGGTCTTGACGAGGCATTTCTGACCAGAAAACCTTCATTCAAACGATGTTTTGTCCCTAGAGATGACTGTGTGGAAAAATCAATTTCTGAAATGCCCACAGTAGCCCGTCTGCCACTAAAAAACACGCCACCTTCAAAGTCCGTTTGAACTTCAGCAAGATGTCTTGAACACGTCTACATGCCTAATTGGAGTTGCTCCCGTGTGATTGGCTAATTAGATATTTGTGTTAACAAGCAGTTGAACAGGTTTGCCTAATAAAGTGGCTGGAGAGTTATGTTACTCCTGACACATTGCATTGTTATATAAATAGACAAGGCACCAACGTTTAAAGGAACACTAAAACAGTTTGGGTAGAGTGACACATGAAAAGAATATTTTAAAAGAAATTCCACTAAAATCAAAACTCTTTCTTCTTGGTGAGTGTTTAGAAGGACACGGTAACAATAGAAATGAACAAAAGTGGAAAAATAACTCTGTTTTTTAAATGGATAAAAAAAGAACATTTGTATTTTATATGTGCTCCATGTCTCATAATAAAAAATGTCTCATTTATTGCATTTTTCTCATGCAAAATTATGCTAAGAACTAAGCATGAGAATCAAGGCAAACATTATTTACTATTCAGAGCTACAGGAAATAACCTGTTTTCCCATTTTTCCTGGGAAAACGAGGAATTTGTATAAAGCTTTATTAATGTACATGAGGTACATTCACATGATATTAAAGAATACAGAAAGCCGCACACATGCCATTTAAAGTTTACTGCATGTCAGAGGTAAAAACTATGCCATGAAATAAAAAAACTTCCCAGACAGAGCCCTACCACAGCACAAATCCATGGAGGAGGATTTTAGAAAAGATGCTAAAGTGCATGAAGTTCCCAGAAGCACAGTGGGTTCCATCACTAAAGAAATTTCAAGCCAACCAAAACCAGTCTTTCTGGAACTGAAACTAAATAGCTGAACACAATGAGCTTTGAAAATTGTCACCAAAAATAGATGAAGCTACCAGAAGGTCAACCGCACTGAGTCAATCAGGACTTTATGAGAGTGGTCAGAAACTGAAGCTAGTCCTGAGTAAAATCCACAAGAGGGCCATGCTAGAGTTTGCCAAATTACACTTAAATCATTCTGAAAGCATGAAGGAAACGATTCTCTGCTCTGATGAGACAAGAATTGAACTCCTTGGCCGGAATACCAATTGTTGTAAGTAGTGAAAGTCAGGTACTGGATGGGAGTAGCCAGCACCATTTTTTGGGAAGCCTTCTCAGCAGCGGATGCTGAAAAGAACTAGCCTCAACTGAGTGTGACAAATCACGCTTTCCCGTAAGATTGTAAGGCTAATTATATATGGCCCAAAATATGCTGTTTTTCCACCGCTTTTCAGTCAGAATCAAGCTGAGAACATCTGTATTCTCTCGCCAGATGCTACCAGAAAAAAGGCAAAGAGAGCTTTTGAAATCCTTGATTTTAGTATGAGGATTTATCTAGCTCATCTGTTGACTGATTGACTGAGACAACGTTTCCCTCAAAAGAAACAGCAAGGCAGGCTCAGGGTGCTGACTGAGCCCTCATGGGGACATGAAAGAAAAATGAGAAGGCAAATCCAAGTCCTCATACACAGAAAAGGCTAGTAGTATAGACACCTTTTCCTCTGACACCAATTACACTGGGAGGATTGCATTAGCACAGCTCACTATCACATTCAATTAGGGGCAGGCTAATACCCACCGCTGATTTAGCACTAATTGAGAGAGGCAAGGCTGGCTGCTGGAACCCTCCACATTATTAATCTGTTTATTACTCTTTTAGAGCCATTCATTTCCTTCATCTCTCCATCTAATGTGGGCATCCGCTGCTTTCTTGATTAACAGCTATCCACTTAGAAGTGGATATGGCAAGAAACGTGGCACTTTATGTACAGTACATGGGCTGTGGGAGCCTGTAGGAGCAAACGTTTCATTCTGTGGAGGTGGAATGATCAGTTCTATGAAGATATGCTTAAATTAAACTGCACGAGCAGGACATTCAGGGCAACTGTCTATGCTAAATTCATGTGTGCTTTTGCTCTGGGGCTATTTTTCACAGTGTGGCCTTCTGTCTTGAGTTTGAGTTTGGGGACATCTGAGTGCCTTGGCACCCGATGACATTTTTCTATAATCATATTTTAGGCTCCAAGTTTGTTGCAACAGTTTTTGGATTGCTCTGACCTTTTCCAACATGTCACATTTTTTTTTGCAGAAGGACCTTTACACTATTTTGCTGTTGAAGACCTGACCAGCACAGACCCGTTCAATACTCTTGCTATCATCTCGGTCACACACAGCCAGTGGCTGACCTCACTGATGCATTTTCTTTATAGGATGGGAGCAAATTCCTGCAGATTCCACAATCTTGCAGAAGATTACCACACCATACTTTCACAATGGGGTGTCACATAAGAGTGGAATATTGAGGTACCATTATTGCTTTTGTCAGTATTTAATGGCTAAGTGTACTTAACAATTATTTTCATTGCTCTCGAGGAAAAAAAGAATCTCCCCTGCACAGCTTTTCTATGACAAAAAAGAAATAAACATAAAACATAGTAAAAGTGTACTGCTGTGGTCGTGGATCCTCTGTGGCTGAGACAGCTATAAATCAGGAAGTGGAAGTGGTGAGTGTTGTCCTTTATCAGACCCTGTGTCCTGATAGTAGCCTCGCTTCTTTATCAGCTCCTGCCCCTCGCACCTGGCTCTCTGCACTGCCTGATCCTCCAGACAACATGCATCACAGACAGAAGAGGAGGGGAGCCTCAGTTCAAAGCCGGGAAAAGAGAGGAGATTGTTGCCATTACTGATAATGTTAGGATGTGTACTTTTTGTCATGTCTGATCTCTGAATCAGTCGTCTTCAAGTCTGTCATCACCATTTCTGGGTTTCAGTGGTTTCTGAAGGCAACCTCGCAACCATTAAAAGTTCAAAATTTAACGTAAAAAGTCTGGCTGGCCATTATGAAACACAGACATGACAATAAAGAATGGGAGATATTACAACAAGGGATCTTTCATCTCATGCAAATGCTTTTCAGGCGCAAGAACCTAGAGAAATATAGAGTATGACACACTGTCCAAGATCAAAGTAAGATATTTTAAAGCCTTTTTGTGTGAGTTCTGATAAAAAACCTGACACAAATATTAACTAAATAGCTTAAGAGTCAGCTAAAATTAGTTCTGCCTTTACAGCAGAATGATTCAGGCCAATAAAGGCTCAAAGATGGCACCATTCTCTGGTCCAAAAACAGCTGCCAGCTGTGAGTATGGAGATCGGCTGATCATTAGACATGCTTAATAACATTTGGGCAACCATTTAGGCAGCACTGGCACCCAGATCACGGGAGTTAGAATGTTCGCCATTCAAAGCAAGTCTGCCATGAGTCTGGCAATAAGGTGTGCTTAATCTAGACTCTGGCTGGGGTATACAAGTTTGGCATATGTGAAATCTACAGTATGTTTCTAAACTGTCTGAAGGCGCTCTCTAAAACGGTAATACTGGCATGGCAGGGAGCAAGGTCCAGGTCAAGCTGAACATGGTTGCATGGCCTAACAAGTGAGCTACGGTGGTACCCACACAAACTGTTCCTGAGCCTGGGCAGTGATTTCCATGTCTGTTTTTGATACAGTGCCACCTGAAGGCCTGAAGATTGTGGGGTTCACATGTTGAATTTCCTCCTTGTCCCTTGCACAAAGAGTTCTCCGGATTATCAGAAACATCAGATTTTCAAATTCAAATTTTATTTGTCACGTACACAGTCATACACAGTACGATATGTAGTGAAATGCTTGGACAACTGCTCGTGACCTAAAGAAAACAAAAAAGGAAAAGGCTATGAATAAGATAGGAAATAAATATGAAAAATTAAAAAGGGTAAATTTAACTAGGAAGGAATAAAATATAAATTAAGGTTAAAAATGAAATAACTGTACAACACAAATTAGAATGAAGGGTAAATTTAACTGGGAAAGAATAAGATAAAATATATAAATTAAAGTTGAAAATAAAATAACTGTACAACAAAATACACAATATAGAACTATATAAGAATGTATGAAGAAATATAAATAAATATATACACAATAACAGCAGCTGTACAAGTATTAACTGGAAATGAAGAATATAGTGACCAGTGTTGTGCATCCACATTATGTCTTGTGCAGTGCAAATATGCTTAAAGTGATTTAAGTGATGAAGTGAAAACAATGTCCAGAATGTCCAGTGTGTGTGTAAGAACTGATATGTGTGGGTCAGTACTGTGTGGTGGTGTGATTGAGAGACCGTATCGCCTGCGGGAAGAAGCTCCTCCTCAGTCTCTCTGTGTTGGTCTTCAGGGAGCGGAATCGCTTTCCTGACCTCAACAGAGAGAACAGTCTGTTGTTGGGATGGCTGAGGTCCTTCACGATCTTCCTGGCCTTGGTCCAGCACCGCCTGCTGTAGATTGAGTGCAGGTCAGGGAGCTCGGAGCGGATGGTGCGCTCAGCTGACCGCACAACCCTCTGTAGAGCTCGTCTGTCCTGCATGGTGCTGTTCCCGAACCAGGTTAAGATGTTTCCCGCCAGGATGCTCTCTATGGTGCAGGAGTAAAAGTTCCTGAGCACCTTGGAGGGCAGTTGGAAGTCTCTCAAGCGTCTGAGGTGGTAGAGACGCTGTCGGGCCTTTTTCACCACGGTGTTGATGTGACAGGACCATGACAGGTCCTGCGTGATGTGAACTCCGAGGTATTTGAAGCTGTCCACTCTCTCCACTGGGCACTCGTTGATGACGGGGGTCTGGTAGTTCCTCTCCTGCTTAGTGCTGAAGTCCACTATCAGCTCCTTTGTCTTACTGACGTTTAGAAGGAGGTTGTTCCTCTGGCACCAGTTCTCCAGATTCCTAATCTCCTTCAGGTAGGCCGTCTCGTTGTTATCAGAGATCAGGCCCACCACGACGGTGTCGTCAGCAAACTTGATGATGGTGGTGGAGCTGGTAGTGGCCACACAGTCATATGTGTACAAAGAGTACAGCAGGGGGCTCAGAACACACCCCTGGGGGGCTCCAGTGCTGAGAGTGGTGGAGGCTGAGACATGTCCGCCCATCCTTACTGCCTGTGGTCTGCCAGTTAGGAAGTTGGAGATCCACTGACACATAGATGAGCTGAGTCCCAGATGCTCCAGCTTGGTGGTGAGTGTGGAGGGAATTATGGTGTTAAATGCAGAGCTGTAGTCTATGAAGAGCATTTTAACATAATTCCCCCTTCTAGTGTGTGAGTGAGTGATTACCCTAGAACAGGTGTCAAACTCCAGGCCTCAAGGGCCAGTGTCCTGCAGGTTTTAGATGTGTCCTTGATCCAACACATTTAAATGGCTAAATTACCCCCTCAACATGTCTTGAAGTTCTCCAGAGGCCTGGTAATGAACTGGAGGCCTGGAGTTCAACAGCCCTGCCCTAGACTTGGAGATATACAATGTTACATTGACAAATGTTATTTTGAAGTTTGTATATGTCATTTTTTCCAGACTGGTGAGCCTGTGACCACCTTTTATTTTCGAGAAACTCTCTAAGATGCTCTTTTTGTACCCAGTCATGTTACAGACATATTGCCAGTTAACCTAATCCTTTGTAAAATGTATCTCTAGCCGTTTCTTTTTAGTACCACTTAGTTTTTCCAACCTTTTACTGCCCATATACAAACCATCTTGAGACCTGCAGCCGCCATCAAATTCAAAATGAGCAAATATTTCTCATGAAATAGTAAAATGGAGCGTTTTAAACATTGTTTTCTATGTTCTACTGTGAATAACTCATTGGTTTATGAGATTTGCAAATCATTGCATTCAGTTTGTATTAACGTTTTAATAATGGTAAATGGCCTGTATTTGTACAGCACTTTTACTAGTCCCTAAGGACCCCAAAGCGCTTTACAAATCCAGTCATCCACCCATTCACACACTGGTGATGGCAAGCTACATTGTAGCCACAGCCACCCTGGGGCGCACTGACAGAGGCGAGGCTGCCGGACACTGGCGCCACCGGGCCCTCTGACCACCACCAGTAGGCAACGGGTGAAGTGTCTTGCCCAAGGACACAACGACCGAGACTGTCCAAGCCGGGGCTCGAACCGGCAACCTTCCGATTACAAGGCGAACTCCCAACTCTTGAGCCACGATCGCCCCTATAATAACATGGGAACATGGGATCCAAACTTTTTTGGAATCAGGGTTTCATAATATCCTCACGCATGTCTTTAACTATCAAAGAAAACCTTTCTTCCTTTGGATGAGGACCTGCTAATATTTTGCCAAGGTCCCCTTGGAGTCCCAGAGATCTGATGTTAGCAACTTTGCACTTTAACAGTTTGTGCTGCTGTGTTTGGACAAAGTGTTTGTGGAGCTGAAGGTGAGAAGGAGGAACAGGAGTGGGTTGGTAGAAAAGTGTCCTTGAAAACATAAAGAACTGACTCATTGAACAAAAAAAACAACAACAAAGACCCTCCAGCTTTACAGCATTTTTTAGATATCCTTACTGGGGAACACCTGAACTGCAGCTGAGGGGGTCTGGGAGGAGTAGTACCTCAGGATTAAACAGAAAGAAGCATGTTGCTTTGTGTTTTGAAGGCTTGTGAACATGCCTGGGTGATAACAACTCCCCCGTTGATGCATGCCTGGCCAGCACACTATTAACTCTGCCCCCCACTTTCTTTGCGCCTCATCATCTTATTTACCTCCATCTCCTTTCCTATGAACATTTATCACATTCTCCTCCCTTTTTCCCTCTGCCCTCTTTTATTCTCTCATTTTTTTCCTCACAGGCTGCCTCTGTGACCTATATTTCTTACTCAACTGAGAATATCATTTCCAACACCTGTGGGAGAAAAAAGGGGAAGTTGTTATTTCTGTTTCTCAAATGATTCAGGCACCTCTGCTCTCATCTGTTTGGGTAGTCAGCATGAATGGGCTTTTTTCCTGGGGTGACTG
Source organism: Haplochromis burtoni (assembly GCF_018398535.1). Taxonomy (NCBI): domain Eukaryota; kingdom Metazoa; phylum Chordata; class Actinopteri; order Cichliformes; family Cichlidae; genus Haplochromis; species Haplochromis burtoni. The sequence continues at coordinate 359,325 of NW_024582668.1, forward strand.
ATATCCAGCTGGGGGGTCTATTAACCAAGTGTACCTCTTCCAGCCCCTGTTACAAGGTGGCCCGCCACTCCAATGCAGGAGGAGGAAAAATCTCTGAATAATAACAAATGTCACTCATATTGCTATCAGGTTGCACCTGAGCCATATAGATAACCACTATGTTTCCAGGCCGGAGGGATAGAAATGAAATTATGTCTGGGCCCATGAGAGGCAATAAGCTGCCCACACACACACACATACACAGTTAAGTTCCCTGTTGTGGCACTTCTCTCACCCGCTACACTATTGCTACCCTCACAGCCTCACCTAAGCTCCTACTTCTGAGCCTGGCAGCCATAAATATGACAGCGTACACACTATAGAGCATTTGGATGGAAATAACAAAACGGCAACAGTAAACAAATGCATCCTTTCCTTGGTGAGTGTTCGGGAAATCATATAAATGAAATAATATAAAGACCAACAGTACTGCCGCCCCTCATCTCTTTATATTTTGTTAGGAAAATGGGAAACAGGTGCACCGATTTATTCAAACAAATTCAAATACACATGGAAATACACAAAGTAAGACAACAGTAAAGTTTGAGGTTTTACAGTTCTAATAAGGCTGAAAGTTAATATTTGGTATGACCACCTTTATTATTCAACTCAGCCTGAACTCTCTTATGTAGACTTTCTGTAATGTCTTTAAGTAGGAATAGTTCTTCCGGCTTCCTGAAGGACATTCAAAGCTCTTCTTTGGATCTTGGCTGCCTTTTGTTCCATTCTCTATCATGATGATCCCACACTGCTTCATTAATGTCGAGGTCTAGGCTCTGGGGAGGCCAGTACATGACTGATAGTGTTCCACTGTGGGTTTTCTTTTCTTTCCAGGTATGCTTTTACTGGCAGTTACACTGGCATTTCGTTTAGAGAGGTTACACCATGTTTTACAGATGAATGTAGACACCCACCTCTCTACTGACCTCCTCTGTACAGTACAGTAATGTATATCCTGATGTATAAGACCCGTTGCCACTTTTCAGTCCAACTCCTGTTTAATTTGGCATATCTCAGCCTTTTCTCACTGTTTACCTCACTTAAAGATGGCTTCTTGATGGCCACTCTTCCACTGGGACTATTTCTGATGAAGGTTTGGTGAGCATTAGCTGAAGGTCCAGATGCATCTTGGATCGTTTCCTATGTCTCCTTATTGTTTTCCTATTTCTTAAGGACATGACTTTTAGCTACAATTGATCTACTGTAGTTGTTTAATCCTGCCAATTATTCTTTTGTTGTTAAAGCTGTCAGATAATAACTCTTAGGTAATTGCCTTTTTGGTATGAAATTGAGTAAATCATAGTGTAAAGTGGCTTAACAAGCAAAAAACACTTAACTGAAAATGGTCAGGAACAAGGTATGAACTGAAAATGTGTGAAAAAACAGCCAATGTCCAAATAAAAATGACGAAAGAGCTTCTGGAGAATTACTGACAAAGAAAAAACACATATATAAGAAGGTCTGGCTCCTTGGAAATAAAATCTAAAGAAATGAGGGGGGGCTCGAGACTTTTGCACAGTCTGTATATTTTGTAAGCCTAATTATCACCAGTGCTGCTGCTCTTCTGCAGTGCAAAGGTCAGACATTCTCATTTTATTCACCTTCTTTCTGTGCATATATCTTTAACACTTAATTCCTATTCTTCCTACTCTACCTGAAGGCAGCACATATTGTTTCGCTCCTTTTCTGCCTCGTGAACCTGTATAGTATATTAGTGAAGGGAATAGCTGGTGATAATTAGGTGAGATAATAGCTTAAGTCAGTCAGTTGTTATGGTGCTGAATAAAAGCCCAGTAAAGCTGTGCAAACAGCCCAGAAATAACCCACATTATCATCGCCATCATTTCTCGGCTGGCTCGCGCTTGGCAAGCCAATGCCTCAGCATTTTTATGGCACCATTGCGCTGACGCAGGCCTGTTCCTCTGGGAGCCAAGAACCATCCATAGTGCTGGATTACACACAGAGTCCCTCAGCCCCGCCAGCTCGTCCTGCCTCTCGCTTTTTAAAATAAAGACCATTCATTACCGCGGAGGGACTCCGAGCCGTCTACCTGTGGTGTGGCACTGACGTGCCGGCCCACCAACTGAACACTGCTTTAGATCTGTTTCTCTGCGGCATACATCCTTACACGCTGGAGTTCAATTAAGAGAAAGCTGGGAGGGGAGGATGACAGATGTAGTACACAGGCAGGCAGAGAGTCCACATAGCAACTCTCCAGGAACTAACTCTGTCATTCTAAGTATAAAACTCTAAAAAAACGAGCTCTGTTAAAAGACTTTGGTTCCTTTGTGCAAAAAATAAAATAAATAAATAAATAAGTAACAACCATAAAATCTTTTCACACTTTAGATCACGAAGACCAAACTGATTGTGCTGCACTCATCATGTTTGAAACTGCTCATCTCATCCACAAATACAGTACTGCAGAGGCCAACAGACTTTTGCTGTCGTCAAAATATGCAGGAAAAAAAATCTATTGCATTAAAATTGAGTTACACAGACAGTCTGGCCATGGGGCTAACAGCCACTGTACTTCTGCCCAGTTTGAGTAAAAAGTGAATGACTTGATTGTAGACAAGCAAGAATACTCAATAACCAATTAGAGTCCATGGGAAAATTGGCGTTGCAAAATGGCATTATGCCACGGAGTACTCACTGAGTGGCTTTACCAAGCTGCAAAAACCTGTCCATATGGCTGTGTGCCAGCATAGTGGATATAGAGATATTTTTACCACTTGAAGCTCCACTGTCGCTGGTATACTAATGACTAGCTGATACTCCGGCAGTGAAAGACAAAGCCAAGTGACTCATGTAGCCAATTACAGAAAAATATGCACCGCGCTCTGTTTCATCAAAAGCAAAGTGCATCTTCACTTAAAGGTCAAAACAGGCAAATTGGAGTTGTGGTGTTGCTATAGAAGGGCTGATGATGAGCACAGAGGAACAGATAAAGAGTAATGGACAAGGGATCATGAAATTCATCAGTGTGTTAAGTATTGATTTGCCTTTGCTGGATTTGAAACGGCTCCCAGTGGGGTCACACATGAATATAAAGTTATATGTGTTAATTGTTAACGTCTGTGGATTATAATTTTGCCTCTCCGCATTGTGGTGCTATTAATTAATTTGCTAAATCATATTCCGAGATCCTTCCATGTCTGTAAGCTATGATTCACAGCATTTCACAGTCATGTCTCCTCACTATAGCTGACTGCATGGGGCAATGTGACCGTACGAGCATGACGCTAATTTGAAATTCATTACTGAGATGCAAGCACTTTTATATTTGGGTTTTGTGACAGTGAGTACTCACCGCAGGGTCCTTTGTGTTGGATGCTGATTTCCTTCTGCAGCGCACAACCCATCAATCGCATCTCACAGGGGCTGCCGTAGGTCTGGCCGTCGGATCCGCACACGGGGTCGGACGTTTGCGGGCAGGCTTCGGAACACTCGCACACCGCTTCGTTGTTCTTGACCACACACTCTGCCCCGTGACTGCACGCTACATGCAAGCACGGGCTCGGTATGTTGAGATCTGAAGGCCGACCACCCAAGAGACAGAGATCACAGTTAGAGGCATGGTAGCAAACAGTAGAGCCTTAGTGGTCGGGGAGAATATAAAGTTGAGGTTGGAGAGAAGTCTGGAGTTGCAAAAGAGCACAGGTGATAGTGAGGTAAGTTAGAATATCGCTACAAATAGAAGCGCTGGTTTTTGTGTTAGAAAGGGTTTAGGGAGAAACAGAGATATGATGGAATATGCAATGCAGCCCTAGTCCTGTGTCACCTCAACTTCCTTAGTTTCCTATGTCATTTCCTTGCCTTTGTACCTATCCTGATGTATCCTGAATCTTTGAAGAGTCCACGGAATCCGGAGGCACGAGGACAGTGGATAAAAACATGTCCCTGTAGCACAATAGAGATGAAACAGCCTACGAACAATGGTTGCACTGCCTTTTTTTTTTTCCTGCGCGTAAACGCCTGGATTAATTGACGTTCCCAGTGTGCCCCTTCAAAGGCTGCCATTTGCATCTCAGTGAGAGCCATTGCTTCAGCCAAAGCTGGTTGAACTGACATGCAGGAGCAAGAAAAGGAAGAGCACCAGGGATAGAGTTTGCTTTTTGAGAGAGTGAGAGAATTAAAAAGAGAAAGAAATAGGCGAAAAGAAGAAAGAGCCCTCTGCTTAATAATTCAAAAAAGGCAAGCTCCTGGGCAGAGGCAGATATGAAATGTGAACATCAGAGAGAGGTGTCTGCCTCAGTCTTTTCTCCTCACACGCTAACTCCAGCATGACTTCATTAAAACGAGGACAGGATTTTGCACCCATGGTTCTGGTAGCGGCAGATGGGTGTAGGCCAGGGCCGATAAAACCTGACTTGATCAGAACAGAGTGAAAACCTGACGAAAAAAAAATGGGCGTGAACAACGCTTTGATCACAGCCTCCCATCCCATCACTTCTTTAAAGCTTTATGTACCAGGGAAAATATTATATGGCATCGTGTGCTCTCTGAGTCGGGGGTGCCGGCATGCGTACGCGAGCGCTGCCGGCTCAGCCCGACGGTCGGAAGATTGAGGCCTTAGGTGGGATGGTGCGCACTCCGGTATCGAGAGCGAGCAAAAGATGATAGCCTGGCGCCGTAGTGGTTTTCATTTAGAAAGTTTCACGCATGAGGAACGGATCCCTCTGCTAAATGTGGTGTGTCTGCAGATTAGAGGAAAACGCAGACGGAGGCATCAAATAGTTTCTGATGAGAAGCCGTGGTTGAAATGGAAAGTGGTGCCGTTTCACAACCAAAGCGAAACAAAACTTGCTTCCTCCTTCTGCGCCACCTTTCTTGTGAGCTTTGGTTAGATGAGTAGAGGTGCTGTCATGGAAACTGCCCTTTGTAATGACGCCACCCATGGCTCCATCATTATTGAGACCATTATGGGATTAGATAGCAACACGGGGGTGTTGTGGGTGGGGGGCTGACTTGGCATGTGCGAAGCCCCATGATTCATTTATCAGCTCAGGGATATTCAGCTGAGCCTCAACTCGTAGCGCTAACACGAGGGGGGAAATTATCAACTGATAACGCAGACGGTGGCAATTAGCTTGTTGCACTCTGATGAAAGAAAGGGGGTATGTGGGATAAAGATCAGTGTTATCTACATAAGACAGATCATTTGGCTCATCTGTCTGAATTATGATCACTCCTGAGCTGAACTGCAGATATTAAAATAAAAATGAGAGCAGATGTAACATAGTTTGTCCACGACCGCCTACTGTTTTCCCACAACTGTAATTGAGCAAATCTTTCCCGATCTCGAGCGCGGGCGCGGGCGCGGGCGCTCTCATTTCCGAGGGTGAGTGTTTCAGATTAAAGGGTGAAACACCGTTATTGATTTCTGCGTTGGGAAGGCGAGCTGGCTTTTCAAAAGAGCTCGGAGGTGCCACATAAATATGAAAGCTGCTCAATGCCGCTTAATTCGGTGCCGCTTCAAAAACAATTGATTCCCTGTGATCTCATTTCAACGCCTTGTGTCTGTGTGTGTGTGTGTCTCCAAGTGCGTGTAACCGTTGTACGCTTGTGATCCGAGCTTAACTGTACAACCTTGGCCTGCATTAAAGTTCACCAGCCCACTTCCCAAGGACGGGCTCCTAAAACACAACTGCAGCCTCCGATAAGGCCTTTGTCTCCCATTCTCTTTGTTTCACACTCATAAAAAAGATGAAAGAATTCCCCTCCAAAACTATTTTTTTTATCATCCTCCACCTCTGGGGGGCAAAATTTCTGCCTGATTTATTAACTGGAGACAATATACGAGGGTGAAAAAAAAGACAATCTCCCCAAGTGTAAAAAGAATCTTGTGACACAGTTAAAAAAAGAACTGAAGCTGTCTTTTTACTTTCCCTTGGATGCAGGGAGAAGCTTTGAAATGGCGGGCCTAAGCTTGGTCGCTCACAAGCCTTGTCCAGCTCTCTTTCGCTCTCTGGTCTTCTCCCAAATAGAAAAATCCATCTCTTCATGCATGTATCAGTCCTTCTTTCAGGCAAGTCCAGAATACACCATAGTTTCTGGCTTTAAACTGTTCTGTTTTATGCACGAAAATTAGCTTGACAGTTAGATGGGAGGTGCCAAACACATAGCACAGTAGCCAAGGCATTGTTTTAGTGGCTGAGCAGGTGCAGTGAATTGTCTCTCATGGATAGAGAAAAGTGGAAGGAGAAGAAAAAAGGCACGAATACTTTTCCCTCTCTCTATTCTCCAATCAAGGATTCAGCTCTGCTAGTGTGTAATCTGCTCTGTTTCTGTACTACCACACCGGCTGACAGGACTTTACATTCCGGGTGTCGCCTCAGTCTGTATCCTCTCCTGCTAGGAGGCATGTAAATTTATCCATTTTAATTAGTGCGGTATTTTAATAGCATGCCTCCACTTCAGGACTCAGGAGGGGATTACTTCGGGTTAGGCCGCAGTGTCACTAGCAGACCACGTCAAATATTGAGAGGACACGTTCCTCTGATTCCCTGATTGCTTACCTGTCTGCCTGAAGTCTTATTATTGCTCACTTAGTGGAGTTATATGACAGATAAAGTGCCAAGGACACCACAGTGCTGCTTATAAAGCTTAACGGCTCCTTGTTAGGTTGCGCGATGGCACGGCGTGCTCCGGTCAGACACAGCTGTGACTGTGGCTGCTGCAGTCAGCGGGCCCACACTGTTAACCCCACCGTAACATGTCGCTGAAATGCTGGGAGATTATTTTGGCGAGCGTTTCCTCCCATCTCCGCTCAGCTCATACATATGTTAATTGGACTTTTCCCCCCTCGGGTCTGTGTGCAATTCCAAATCATTCCCTATATTATGCAGGGCAGTGAATCAGTGTAATCCAGGTGATGCTTGCAGTGGCCAACTGGCAGGAATAATCACCTACAACTGCAACCCATTACAACACAGGATTCCAATAGGGTGCAGCCAATCTGCAGCAAAATCCCGCCTTCTGTGTGTCTCCACTGCCAGGGCTTTGATCCGACTCCCTTTACCTCCCTCACATTAAAAACATTTATGTATCATATTAGTCGAGGGAGAGGGAGGTGCAGAGAAAAGGCTATATTAGCATACAGCAAAAGGCATACCCGCAGGCTGTGTCTGTCTACCACTGAATACTTATCACAGGCAGGAGGTGAGTCGAAGCCTCTTTGTGCTTGTACAACTAAGAATGTGTTGCTCTTCAAAATAGAGACGAGCAAAAATAACACGGGGAGGGGACACAAGCTGGGATCCCCTGATCTTTTGAGATATATCCGTCAGAGATGAGATGACACGCAAATATTGTTGGTCTAATCCAATAAAGGTGGTGATCTAGTCATTAGGGTGTGTATGTTGCAGGAAGTTTAAAAAAGTAAAGAAAAAACGGCACACCAGTTCGCTTCACTTACTGCATCTTCGATCAAATCAGGAGCTACAGCACGAGGAAGGCCTAGGAAGACATATTTTAAAAAATGAAAAGAAAACTGTTGAAATTGAAAGAACTGCATGGCTGATCACACCCCAACGGAACACCAAGCCCGCCTCAAGTCACTCCTGACACCCCGTTGACCCACATTTCTCTGCAATTTCTGCTCAATGACAGCCTGCGGGCCGCAGTAAGTGGACCGGCGGTCCCTAGCTGCCGTCAATCAGGCTCCCGCGGCACTTCCTCTAATTAACTTGATTAGCAATAACAGCACTGGTGATCTCAGGCTGACTTACACACTCAGGCTTCGCGACTGTTTGTTAGTCCAATCACAAACGCGCAGGGGGTAGATGCTCATCAAATAAACATGCAAATGATAAAATATTCTGCACAAAGTCTTGACACCTAAGGTGACAGATTTTTTTCTTTCCTGCTTTGCAGAGCTCTTTGTCAATGACAATGTGTCTTCCACTGAGTGATTTTGTGTTAACCTCCAGAGGCGACAGGCAACACATTTCAAGCAACTTGCACTTGCGTGAGCTTTTCTGCACTTGTGATTGCGCTCGCTCGCTCTCTCGCACACAGCTGTGTACACACGAAATGACAAAAGAGCCGCGGATAAAGATTTTGTGTCCTCAAAACCAGCTCCTTCATTTGTTCACTCCTTGTTTATGTGTGCGTGTGTTTCTAATAGGCTGCCTTGTGTTACTGATTTTACTGAATCATTCTCCTTTATGTGCTAAAAAGCAACACTGCTGCTTGTATTTTTGTTTTATGAACAACATAACCACCAATTCAGAGGGCCCTCTCTACTTCGTATTCTGTTAATACCAGACGTGAGGCTAGTACATGAACGGGCTCCAGGGACCTGTGGTGAGCAGCTATGCACTCCTGTAGTCTTTTCCATTGATTACTACTGAATATGCACCAAAATAGCATGCCCGCTGGGCAGGAAGTAAGCTGCAGCGCAACTTTGGGCCAAGATAGAGGAGAGAAGGCAAAGATTTAATTATGCATTTTCACTGCAAAAGTAATTAATTTTACACACAGTCTGGTTCCCTCATATCAAATAAATAGATTCCTTTTTTTTAAAGGCATTTTAACAAGCACAATCATTTATGTGGGGAAAAAAAGTTGTTGAAAAGATACTTTCTTCCAATTAATGGGCTGTCTCGTGTTGCTTTTTTGGTTTTCAGCTTCAGATTGACTCAGTGTCTTTTTTGGCAGAAAGGCATAGCAAATATACTTCGTAAATACAGGAGCTAGCACTTTAAGTTGCTCTGTTATTTCACATCACCTTTATCAATGGGGAAATTTTATAGAATCAGAATACAATAGACTCAAACATCAAAGAGTCTCCCATCATTGCTCGGTCCTCTAAATATAGCTGAAAATACAAGAACATTTCTGCAACAACAGACCACGCTACATGCACACTTCCTTGCTTAGTTTCTGCTGATAGCCTGCTGTGCTGACATCATAGAGGACAGAGGGGAAGAAAAACAGGATTTCTTTGCATTAGCCTAAAAATATTCTTGTGTAGTGTGAAACACTTAACAGAGGCCATCTGTGGAGATTTACAATCAATCTCAAATTAACCACTGCAGACATTTTCTTGCATTTTACTCAAACGTCGGATGAAGACAAGTTCGACTGCACGTCGGGGTTGCAATTATGTTTTAACCTGCTATTAAAACTGTGTGTGTGTACTGTAGAACAGCAACCTGCTCTATGAATAAGTCACACAAAGTCCAGTAAATAATTGAACCTCTTTAAAAGTTGATAGATCTTTTCCTCTGTTGGTGCCAAACGACTCTTATGTTTCCATCTTAGAAACCAAGGCTGCTGACCTGTCCGTCCTCCTTCCCAGCAGTCTACTCTGATTCATTTCCAGCAAAAGTCATTCGCGTGTTTACAGACATCTGGAAGATTTGTGACTCTGTCTGGACTTAAGTAAATCAGCTAAACGTCACGTGGTGTCTTCATCTCTAAATTGAAGGTTTGGATATCAATCAATTTGGGGGGTTTTCCCCCTAGGGAGGACAGCCGTCAGGACGTTATAGACATGTTGGGTTTCTTTACAGCACAATCCATTGTGGGGGTGAGTACCGGCAGGGGAGGGGTGACATTAAGGACTGTCACCCACATGAGAAGAGATTTATGACTGTGTCAAAACTGGAGAATTTCATCCGTTTGACAGCTGGCAGAGTGATCGATCACTCCACCTAACCCACCACTCGACCAGTGAAACAAGAGAATGAAATGAAAAAGCTCAAAAATTATTAAATACCACTCATTTAATTGATCAGATACATGAAACTTTGCCTATAATCTTGACATGGTGGGCAACTGAGTGCGTGGGACTGTTTGACACAGCTCTCATTCTGATTTGACCTTTGACAGTACTGTCATGGCTGCAAGTGTGTTGGCACGTGCGTTCTGATAGGCTATCGATTGATTTTTAAGAGAACTCAGTGCTTTGGAAGTCAGTTCGGAAGATGCTCACATCCTTAAATTATGTGCATCTGTCAGGTGAATCTTTTTTGGTTTACAGTGAGAGATCTACACGCTACAAGGTTGAATATAGTTTCATTTAAGAAAGAAAGAAAAAGAAAAATTAAGAGTGAGAGTTCTAATGTGATCAAACACATGGAAACACCGACACACACACACACACACACACACTCCTTGCATGCATATCATCTGTCTGACTAAACCAACAGTCTCAGTGGGCACCTAGGCTTGCCTCTTTTGATGTTTAATTAAAACCGTATCGGGGGGCGGTGGCGTTTGTGGCGCTGTGTTTTGAAAAATATGCAAATGTCAATAAAAATGCATTAAAGAAACATAGTACCATCCGCTGACGGCTGCGATGCGCAGTGGAAGGGAGGAAAGGATGAAGAGCGAGGAGGGAGAAAAAAAAAATAGCGAAACAAACGAGGGAGGGGAGGGGGCTGAACTGAGGCAGCATTTGCCAGAAATAATGAAACAGAGCAAAATATATAAGCGCTCGCGCTGCCATTTCCACTATTTAATTTATTCACAGCTCAGACGGCCGAATAATGCAAATGAGTTTTGGTGTCTCCTGACGCTGACGACTGGAGATAACTTTGGTATTCAGCTTTGCCCCAGTGCCTAGAGGATGGACGGATTTCTCTCGTTTTATCGGCCTCTGTCGCAACAACAATAAAAATGCGGACAGCAACTCTGAACGTGATTACACAAAGCGTCTGTTGGGCGGATTTCTTGTTTGAGGTAATGTCACACCGAAAAGCATGAGCAGATTACTCCAGCTTTATCACGCATGCTGGGCTATCAGCGTTGTGATGGGAAAGAGCAAAGAAAAAAACCCTGACTCTGAAAAAGATTAACTCAAGACGAGGTCTTCAAATCATCTCTAAAAATGATCACAGAGACACTTGGATACGTAAATGACACATGATTAAAAATATTGGTGCATTCTGCGCTACAGCTTTAAAAAACATGTCATCTTAATTTGGGTGAATCAACCCTTTAAATCAGCCCTTTAACACGAGGAAACACGCTAGACAGAGCGTGTCAGTGCCGAGAACAGAATGGGCCTTGAACATCTTATGATATCGGTTGAAATCCTGCCAACCTGCTTTACACACCGAACCTTGAATGAAGTGTGTGCAGCTTAAGGTTGGCTCACTAAGCTTAGAGGCTAACAAATCTCTTCATTCTTCTTTTATTAACAAAGAGCAATTCACAATACATTCAGCTGGCAGACTTTCACCAGCAAGAATGTTGATATGGGGCAGCTCCGCATTAAATCGGATTTTGTTCAATTACAGTGTTTAATGTTTTGAAAATCATTTATTTTTCACAATATCTGTGCCACCGTGAGACGGTTTAAGCTTAACAGAGAAATTATAGCAAGTAAACTAAAGTGAAGGGGATGGTTAAGGATAGGCAGGGTTGTGGCGATGGTGTTGACCGTTAAGAAGCTGATGTACAACAGGAGAAACCTCTTGTGTTACCTACACATACAGCCACCCTGACCTCAGTCTTTTAATGTTTTCACTAAGGATGTTCTCTGCGTAATTAACATGCGCTCCGTTAGACAGTGTCTATACCAAAGCAAAATCGAGTGGCTTCATTTTTCTGATTTAGCAACATCAGTTCTAGAAGACATAAATGCAGATTTGCACAAAATGTTAATTTTCTAGCTAAATAACACATTCTAAAAAAAGCTGTGTAAAATATGATTAAACTATAATTACTACTACTACTAGTAGAACTACTACTACTGCTACCATATACTTCAGCCCTTCACTGGGTTTCTGTTCAATCCAGAAATGAATTTTAAATCCTCACATACCTGAATGATCGTATTTTCAAGACCTTGTAGGATATAAAATGTTTCATTAAAATGCAGCTGAACTCCAGCCCTACTGCAGGAATCATGCTTACACGTGGTTTGGTGCATTGTTGCAAGCTTTTTACAACACAATCCTGATTGATGGAGCGGGGGGATTGTTTGGGAAGCTGTTAGGTTGGGATCTGGCGTGCACTTTGAACATGCAATAGGAGATTAACCAGAGGTATGCATCGGTTAGGCAGGTTAGGTTGAAAATAAAACACAGAGAGGAGAGAGGGAGACTTCTCCAACCTCAGGGATCACATCTTTGCTGGAGGGTAAACAGAAGGAAAAGACATTAATGCCACAAAGACACACAGAGAGACAGAAAGAGTGAGAGGAAAAAGACAGCAGTACAAGACCCCTCCTGTTAGGTCCGCACGAAGCGAGGGGAAGGGCTTCACCCCTCAGAATCCGCTTGATGAGGTCGCCCACTGGGTGACCCCACTTGCCACCTGCAGCCAGACAACCGGGAAGCCGGCCAAATGGACATAGACAGACAGACTGACTGACGCACTGAAACAAGAAAGAATAGCTTTTTTTATGCAAGAAGAGCACACAAGACAAAAAGACAAAGACAAGGGAGGAAAAAACGACAAAAGCCACTGAAGTGGAAGACTGGCACCAGTGAAGGAGTAGAAGACGGAGGGCGGATGAATGAAACATGAAGGTGGCGTTTCATTTTGGTTGTCTGTTTGAGATGCTGGGATGAAGCGTGACAGGGGTGAGGAGATGGATGGGAGGTGAATGGGTGACGAATTGAAGGCACCGTTTTTGTTTTTTGGCACACCCATCCTTTCTGAATGTACACCCCACCCCTCCCCCACTCAGAGGACATCACCCAACCGTTTCAGATACTTTTCAGGAAAGTTTTAAGTACAGACAAACGTACCATCAGCCTAGACTCTTCAGCAGGAAAAACAGACTGAAATTGGATTACAAATACACAGAGAAAGACACACCAAGACAGGGATTCAGCACTGGTTTGTGCGAAAGCCAAAGAAGGAGGAATCCCAACCACCAGGTCACCACCCACCCTTTCCTAGTCTCCAGCTCTACTCACCACAGGGTCCTAGGTGCTTGGTGCCGATGGGGGTCTTGCTCAGGCACTCCGCCTTGCGTCGCATACAGTCATTGGTGTATGTGTTATCATCCTTCCCACACAGAGGCTTGTAGGTGCCGTCACACTCGATGGGATCACAAGAGCAGCGGGCACTCAGCTGTTCCACCAGACACACACCATAGAAGGGACAGTCCTTGCATTCGTCTGCAAGAAAAACAAAACAATGCAGCTTCTTTGGATTGTACAGGAGATAACCCTACTTTAACCCTTCCCCCCTTACAGACCCACCATTCAGTGACCCTTTTTTGCTCTATGTGTGAACATCTGCTTTCACTCATTTATTCATTTTTTTCCTTTAACGTGTACAGAGACTGATTAGGCTTTTTAGTTTCCAACTGCCAATTTTGTAACAGCATGACAGACTGATCATCACAGATGAAAGCACTGAAGAGGTACTTAGCAAACATAACAACAACAAAAAATTGAAGCTAGAGAAGTGTCAACCTGTTGTTCTTCCTGCTGTGTTAACTTGCTGATACAACCATAAGGACATAAACCAGGCTATAAATCATCCAAGTAGTAATTATATGAATGTTTACTGTTGTTTATGGAGATAGGTGATGTTAGCAGAGGCTTTTGCAGAAATTCATGAAAGAAACACATCAGAGATTCATATATTAGCCGGCATGCTACATGTGCTGCACAAAGTGGGTTGGGCAAAGTCTGTGATGATTGCATTTTGTCCTTACACCAAGCATCTTTTTCTACAGCATATATAAAAATGATTGCATCACCCTATTTGCCAATACTTCCAGCATATCTGCAGAAGGCCCATGTTAGCTGTCAATCTCTGACAAACAACACACGCTGGAACATACAGTTATTCTATAGACTAGAAATGACATGCTCAGATCAGCCAACACACCAGCGTAAGGCAGTAGTGCTTAAAAAGAAGTCGGACCACATTTGTTCCTGTCAAGTAGTTTATTTGATGCTTAATTTGTTACATAACCTTTCTTGGATGCTGGATTCTTAAAAGACACAATCACAAAAGACCCAGTCTTGCCAGGTGACTGCAGTGGTTTGAACCAATCAGCTTTGTATGAGCAAGAAGAAGACGTTCTTACAAAGTTACTGTGATTCTAGCTGCGGTTTGTTGATGTGACTGGTTGACGTTCGCCTGAACTAGACACTGACATACAGAAGGTTCATCTCGTCATCCGCTGTGTATTTTTTGTGCTGTTTTCTTCCCTATAACAAACAAGGATTGCTTCCCAGATGGTTCTGTGCAACAAACCATCTGTTACATCAGGTTATCTGTTCTACGCACATTAGGCCACAAAACTGTCCACAAAGTAAGTTCACATTACATTTTACAGGGAGTAATCGACTAGAAATGATAGCTAAAGCCAAGAGTAGTGGCTGGATGAATGAGAGTGAGTACCAGAGGAGTTATTAGACATATTTTTTTATAATAGTTATAGCTTTCGCTGCAGTTTAAAAGCTTGTTTGGGAGCCAGTTTAGCTCAGTGGGTGAGTGGGTGACCATATGTTACACGGCTAGAGCGCAGCAGCACGAGTTCAAGACTGACCTGCGGCCCTTTGCTGCACATCCCTTCTCTCTCCCTCAACTTTCCTGTTTATCTTCAGCTCTCTACTATCAAATAAAGGCTAAAATGCCCCCCAAAAAATGATATTTAAAAAAAAAAACGGCCTGTTTTTTCCATTTCCATTTTTCCATTTAGTTTACTGGTTTGCCGCTAGCAAAAAATAAGCAAATCTAGTAGCCTGCACTATGAAGGGACACCTAATAAGACTGCAAATACCCCCCAAAACCTTACTCGATCAGCATGCCTGTGCTCCCCTCTAACTTTAATAATAAAGTTTTGCAAAAACTTTAATAAAAAGAATAATCATGAATTTCATTTTAGGGTCATGTTTAAGTCTAAACTATTAAAGTCATACCATTTTGACTCACTAAGCAGAAATCTACTATGGAAATTAAGAAAAAGCGAAATACTGGTAATGTGAAATGGCAAATTTGCCACTGAAGTGAGAAAATTCAATTTGAGGCAAGCCTCTGTTCTGGAGGCACTTGAATTTATTCCATTCCTGATCAGTGGATCAAATTTGTACACCAATTCAATTCCTTCTTCTCTTCTCTTTAAAAGCCTGTCATGCCACACTTAATTACATCGGCGCTGTATCAGACTGAAAGGGGTACAAGGATGTGCAATGTCATGGTTACAAGTCGAAATGGCCATTTTCATTAGTTACCAATTTGTAATTTGCTTAGGGATATGATTTCATGGATCTCTGTTTCAAATTGAATTATTCTTTCATTTGAAAAGGCACAGCAGAAAGAGAGAGAGGAAAAAAGGAAGAAAAAAAAGTCTATCCCATTGCTCACATGCATGAACATGTCTGCATGCACACACACTCTCATACAGCACACACAACGCTACTTAGGCTGGGATTTGGGCAATTTTAAGCCCTGACGCTAACATCGGCCTGTCAAGCGGAGCAGAGAGAAGAACCAGGCTGTATCAGCCTCCGTTGCTGACCATACCAAAAGACGTCCTGCGGTGATCTGTCCTTGGTGTTGTCAGGGGGTTTTAATACATGGGTGGGGGTCTCCGCACATTACTGCCGTAAACCCGTAGAGCTGTAGCTTTGTGGGACTTCAGTAACAACACACCAGGAAAATTGGATTTCCTCCGATGGCTATCAGACATACAGTAAAGGCTGACAGCTCTTTGTTGACTACGGCCTAAACCTCATGTTGTAATAGCACAGATAACAGCCCTGGGGGCTCTTATCAGGCTGGAGGAGGCTAGTGCTAGCATGGATATAATACAGACCCCGAGACCCGGCAGTAATTTATCTCTCTGGAACACAGCTTTAAAGTTTGATTTTGATGCTAGTCTACCTGTATGTGTTAAAACATTGGCTGAAAGTATTTCAATTCTTGCATAATATATGGTAATACGATAGCAAGGTTTCACTGATACCATATATACCACGCATATATAACCCCGACAAGCCAAACATTTTCACTGGCTGCTTTCCTTGTTGTCCTTTTTCTTGCTGGGGTTTCAATAGAGTGGTTTGTCCAGACTGAAACACAGACTTCACTATTAATATTAGTTGGCCCTTGTAATACATTTGCAAACAAAGTTTCCCATCATGCAGATTCTGAAATCAAGCAGACAGTTGTGTAGTAAGTAAAGTAAAGTCTTGAAATATCAGTAGATACACAAGACATTTAAATGTATGTCACTTTTCCTACTGCTAGAACCTGCTGTAGATGCGGGGTGGGCAACTCCAGGCCTCAAGAGCTGGTGTCCTGCAGGTTTTAGATGTGTCCTTGAACCAACACAGCTGATTTAAATGGCTAAATGACCTCCTCAACATGTCCTGAAGTTCTCCAGAGGCCTGGTAATGAACTAATCATGTGATTCAGGTGTGTTGACCCAGGGTGATATCTAAAACCTGCAGGACACCGGCCCTTGAGGCCTGGAGTTGCCCACCCCTGATCTTCAGCAAGTCTGCTCTTTTTAAGACACCGTGTCAAGGCTGCTCAAATACGATTGGTCAGCCTACAACAGACTACAAATGAGACTTAAGTGAGCTTCTGTATAGTCACATACCAATATAGAAAGATATTATATTGTTGAATTTTACAAATACCACGAAACAGAAATTTGGATAAGTCAAATAACAAAAGACCAAAAGCAGGGATGTCTGACTCATTCTACATGCACTCAGTTTTGATCTTAAGTGGGCCGGACCAGTGAAACTGCCCTTTCATTTAACTACACATTTAATGCAGGAGATTTCTTAATATATGAAACTTCAACTTTAAGAGTTTCTCTTACTTTTTCTACACGATAAATAAATGCTGCTGTAGAAATGAAAGAAATGTAGAAACTGAACTTTCTATAGCTCATAGTGAAAGAATACAAACCTTTGGCCGTGGGGGAGGTCTCTGTGAGCAAGAAAAGCTAAAGTAAAAACTATTAAAATTCATTAAAAAATCCAGAATCTATGCCCTCCTTCACATTTTCCAAAACCAGAAACTGTGAGCCAGATTGAAGTCTTTGCAGGACAGATTCAGAGCCCGGAGCCTTATGTTCAACAATTCTGACCTAGACAGACAAATGGCTACTCCCTGTTATACCTGCACGCAGATAAATTACAATATTTGAATTCATCTCATCTTATTATGTTGCATTTTTTTTTAGATTATTAACGGGGAGAGAAGGGCAAGGTCTACTAAATCTCTGTTTCACGCAGCATAAAAGAATCCTTTATATAAGTCATGGCATTTGAGTATTTTTATCCCTTGCATCACTAAATGTATTTCCAAGATGTTCTGGGATCTGTATTGAAAGGGTTGCACACTTTAAAGACAACAAGCTTCGGCCTTACCCAGCGTTGTGCACTGTCCTGCATGGATCTTTCTGAGCGTGACGCCTTTCTGGATGCCCGTCGCCCTCATAGCGCACTCACTGGGGTACGTCCGGCCATCACTGGCACACAGAGGCTCATCGCTTAGGGGGCACAACTCGAGTGGCACAAATTTCAGTGGCTGGCGGGTGAGAGGCTCCACGCGGCAGTTCAAAACATTTTTGCACGGATCTGTGGAGAAAGAGTGAAGAATGTGTACTGCAGTACAGCATAACATACAGTACAATACGACAGGGAAGGAATTACAGTTTGTCACTTTTGCTAAAGCACAGAATCCCATTCTCCGAATCATGCTATCAAACTTCCATTTATCGAATAAATGACAGAACAGTTTTCACCTAGTTAGACACAATTTGCAGATCTCGTTTAATCTTTTCTCTGAATCTGAAATTCTCACACTTCACCACAGTGATGCACCTGTGATGCATAATACTAACCACTGGAGGCAGAGATTAAACACAGCTACAGCAGAAATGTAGTTTTTCTTTTTTTTAAACACGGTGACTCAAATATGTGAATAGTTGCTGCTAATTATGTAATGAAACTTGTATATGTTAGGTAGCAAAGGTAAGTGGAAGGTTGATACTAACAATGGAAGGCAACAAGCTGAGAGGCGGAGGAGGAGGACTACAAGAACGAGCACAATTTAGAGCAGTCATTTTCAATGATCTTTGCTGAGCAGCTGTGATAGACCATGTTTCTGCAATATGAAAACAAACAGAAGAAACCTCTAGTAGGAGATTTATACATCGCCAACTACGACTTACTCGAGAAACTACTGCCTTTGGTATTTTTCACACACAGAGCTAATATTGCTTTTATGAGTCTTACTTCTTACAATTATGGTACAGTTCAAAAGTCTTTTGTTCAATTTTGCTTCCAAGGGGCCAGACCTTTTTTTTGTCATTTAAAAAAAAAAATACACGTTTGGGCTTTTTAGCAATAACAGAGTGAAGAGAAGAAGCTGGAAGAGAAAGACAAGGAGAAGACAGGTTAGATTAACTCATTCACTGCCAGCCATCGGCAGTGAATGAGTTAAACCCATTGACTCATTCACTGCAATTGACGGCTATAGACGTCAATGGCAGTGAATGAGTTAATACCCAGGCTTCTGCTTTAGTCTTGTAGCATGCGGGTCACCTGATCAACTCGCTGAGCTGAACCACCACCCTCTTGTAATTTCTTTACGGTGGTCTTGAGCAGTGCTTCTCCAGGCTTTCTGGAGATCTTCCAGAGTTTTTTCTTTGAACATTGGCTGCTTTTTCACTCATTTTCGTTTCATTTTCTAACTCCAGGGATTAACCTGTGTTGTCTACCAGAACATTCTCATTCCTGACACGTAACATACCGACGATTTGTCACGTCCCAAGGCGTCCAATGGGAACGCGAAAGGTAACCTTCCGTGTCCCTATGACATGCGCCCGGTTGTGGATGAAATCCAATAGAATGACGCTCCCAGTGGTAACGCACGTTCCAGACGTGTATTCGAGCCCTAACCCTAACCATAACCTTATCCTTAACCTTAACCACAATCGTGTTAGATAGTGTTTTCCAAAGCGATTCATGTTGAGAAAGTAAAATAAATGTATATGTGTAGATTGAATCCAAACGGGTTTCATGTTTCCTCCTGTTTCCGAACGCATAACATAGGAATGTGTTGGGTGACTGAAAGGTTTGTCAATTTGTCACAAAAACACATAATTAGTTCTCATTTCTTTTACTCTAAATGAATCTACAAAAAAGATAACATGGTTTGACACAAAAAAGCTGTATTTTTGCACCAAAAGGTGATTACCAAAGACTTATTAGCTAAAACTTGGCATTACCTTGGTATGGTGTGTAATGTATCCTTAGGAAATTGAAGAAACTGGACAAGTGGAGGCCAAAAGAACAATTAGCAGACGTAAAAAATATTTCAGCAAAGGCCTGACAGAGGCACTGAAAGCATCTAGACCTTTAGTTGATCCATCTAAAGGTCTAGATCAGGGGTAGGCAACTCCAGGCCTCGAGTGCCGGTGTCCTGCAGGCTTTAGATATCACCCTGGATCAACACACCTGAATCAAATGATTAGTTCGTTACAAGGCCTCCGGAGAACTTCAAGACATGTTGAGGAGGTAATTTAGCAATTTGAATCATCTGGTGGATCAAGGATAGATCTAAAGTCTGCAGGACACCGGCACTCGAGGCCTGGAGTTGCCTACCCCCGGTCTAGATCTTCATTGAACAGTTGATCCATCCACTGTTCAATGAAGCCTCATCAGAAACAGTCTCAATGGTCTCAATTCTAAAGCAACAGAAACAGGGACCAAAGCTCCTACAGAGTGGTGAACCCAAAGTAACAAACTAAAAAATTTTGGTTGAAATCATTGTATGTTTGTAGATAGGTCAGGATAAAGGTGCAACAATGAGTTTCTACATGTATCTGTAAAATATGGTGGCGGCTCTGTCATGGTTTGGTGCCACATTTCATCCAGTGTCGTCGAGGATCTTAACAACAAATGATGGAACTATGAACACAGGAAAGTACTGTGAGAGTTTGATTCACCATGTACATGGAAAGCATCTGATTTGGAAAAACGTAATTTTTCAGCACGACAATGATGCCAAACAAAGAACAAAACAAACCAAGATCCAAAGAGGAGCTTTGAATGTCCTTCAAGAAGTTTGGAGAACTATTTCTGACGATACTTCAAGAAATTACCAGAAAGCTGAGATTGTGTGTTCTCATTTCTGTAGTACTGTGCAATGAATGCTCAGTAGTGTTATTATTTTTGACAGCAAATTATCTAAAAATATTGTGTAGTTTTGAGCTTTTCATGCATTTTTGTGTGTGTGTGTTTTTTCTTAGAAGAGTCAAAGGTTTTATGAAAGTAGTTTGAAAATTGGTTCTTGTGTTTAAAGCTTGGAGAAAAGGCCATAAGGTTTCAGGAAATGTGTCTTAGAATTTGTGAAAAACTGTAATTAGACTCGGAGGAAACATAATCTAAAACATCTGTGACCATTTTTGGTTCTGCGGAAAAAAGTGAACAACGCTTGACTGGCAAAAGAAAAAAGCAGCACAGTCTGGATTAATTGTGTTCAAACTGGCAACTCCTTTCAAAGAAAACTTTTTAAGTCCTGTTAGATAAAGTGTTGGTAAGTCATCTTTTAATTAGCGGCGAACAGTCTTATAGCTATGATATGTCAGCTGAGAAGAGAAGAGAAGAGAAGAGAAGAGAAGAGAAGAGAAGAGAAGAGAAGAGAAGAGAAGAGAAGAGAAGAGGAATATCTGCTTCACAGATATTATCAGTGGCCCGGCAGCTGAGAGCAGCTCAGAGTAGGACCTTGGATGTGAAGGGGAGACAAGGAAACAGATGAAGAGACGATCGGTTTGATTTGCTCTCTCGCACCTCCTTCCTTCCAGGGGAGTGTTGGTCTGGCACGCTTGGCCCTATCAGTCCGTGATCATAATGGAATTGGTTTGTGGATGTGTGTGATGGGGGTGTTAC
Source organism: Haplochromis burtoni (assembly GCF_018398535.1). NCBI lineage: Eukaryota > Metazoa > Chordata > Actinopteri > Cichliformes > Cichlidae > Haplochromis > Haplochromis burtoni. The sequence goes on from NW_024582668.1 coordinate 380,204, forward strand.
TCCTTGAAACAGGAGCCCAGGCTTTATCCTGCTCGCCACGCTTTCAGCATGTGGGAAGACAAAGGATTTATGTAGCACCGTGACATATTAAATCACTGCCAAGCTGCCGGCGAGTCATTCAAAACACACCAAGGATGAAACACCCTATCATCGGGAAAAGAGTAGAAAGAGAATGAGAAACAGAGAATAAGGGAGAATGGTTTCCAGAGACCTCTGGCAGCAATACAAAGAGTGACAATGCTGGGACAGAAAAAGGGACGGAGCGCTTTGGCTGCGTGGGGGTGGGAGGCGGAGTGACCATAGGCCAGGCCTCGGATTGTTTTCTGTGTGCACAATACAAAGGCTTGCAGAGACTTGCAACTGAGCAAACAGGGGCTTTATCGTAATGCACGCAGCGTCTCTGCATGACGCAGTGCCTGACCCGCCAGCCAGACCATTATCTGAGAGAAAGACCATTACTACCCATTAAGCGAGAAGAACAGCTTCTAGAGTCCATGCTTTTCCTCTAGCTGAGCAAGTGGGGTGATTACAAAAAGAATAGGTTGTTTTCTGTAAAAACTAGCAGTGCAGATAAATCAACAGCATTTGCCTGGCGCGGGCTAGCAAGTTGAAATAGCCAATGCTCAGTTGAAATGGCTGCAGGAAGATTTAAAGCACCATCAGGGCCAACCAGTCCCCTGAGCTGACGCCGTCCCCAGGGGAGACGGTGCAACCCAGGTCACTTTGGCCGACTCACGTTGGATTTATACGACCAACCTTCTGCCTGTGGACAAACACATCCATCTCTCGTTGCCTACCACCCGCTCTGTCTCCTGGAGGCTCCTGCTGCTAAAAGACAGAGTTACTATCTGTAGTCTTTCCCTCCGTCTTCCTCGCCACAGAATGAAAAGAGCTAAATAGTCGAGCGCCTTGAGAGTAAACAACAATTGCCTGATGAGAACAAGGATGAGCCAAAAACAACACAAAAAACTGCTCTTAAAACCTATTTAAAGAAAACATCAATCTGCATCGTAGGAGAACCTGTGTGGGGAAAAGCAACCTGAATGAATTAGAGAATTAGAGTGGAGGTGTGCCTTAAATAAGCAGGGTATGTGATAGAGGAACACAAAAGGAAGAGGTAGGGAACAGTGGAAAGGGAAGAAAAGGTTTTCTGACAATTTAAAACAAAAAATCTCAACAAAAATGACATTTTCACCATTGGAAATGTAATTTTTGATACTATCAGGGGTTTTTTTTGTATTTCCATATTTTGCAACAATTTATATTTGATAGTGTGACTCTGGGACATCTCCCTGCTACAGCAAAATAGGGCGGAGTTGGGTTGGGAAAGAAAATAAACTGTGATGGGAACTCTTCAATATTACCTGTGCTCAAAATCAGTGTTACAAAAAACAGAAACACAGAAAACACAACGAGAGCTTACCGCAGTGTCCTTGGTACTGCACACGAATGTTCTTCTTGTTCTTGCAGGCATGCTGATGGAGCTCGCACTCATTCACGTAGTCCTTTCCATCACTACCACACACTACTTGCTTGGGCTTGCCCTCGCAGCCGAGGGGGCACATGCACTTTGCCGACAAGCCATCTGAAGACTGGACACAGGTGCTGCCGTAGCTGCAGGCCACCTCGGTACAGGGATCCTTCAGAGCTGCAGGAAGGGGCAGACATAAAAACAAGCTTTAGTCAAAAGCAAAAGGGGCTCTTGCACTGAAGAGCACGTCTGTCAAGCGCTAATACGTCACAGTGCTCGCCGCTACAGTACACTGGAGTGCATCACAAATGACAGGCCACCTTATTCAAGTGGCTTTCGGTGCACTTTTACAAGCGCTGCCTAGTTATTCTGAGGTTTGAAGAACTACTTGACACCCCTGGGTAAAGATGCACTGCCACAGCTATCTACTAGTACAAACAAGTTTCATTTCACAGAGTAGTGTGAATTGGATTAGAAGCTTTGCATTCACAACACATTCTGTGTCGCTACGCTCAAGCATGCTTTAATCGGCACGGCTGAAAAGCGACCCTTGAATATTTACCTTTCCATAAATTAGACCAAGTGAGAGCAGGGAAGAGGGGTATTCCTCCCTCGTGAGGAATTTGTTTCCATCCTAATTAAGCAGCACGCCACTTGCCGCTGAGCGACGTACCCCAATCCGAGGAGAAGGTGCAACTTTTAATTTTGCCTTTGTGCGCCATCAACGGGGGCTTTTCTCGGGCCTCATATGCTCAACAAAAGGCAGCTGTGAGATTACAATCGCTGTCTTCTCACAGCATGATACATATTTATGACTGTCACAGACAAACATGCTTTCCCATGAGAGAGAAGCGCGGCATCGGCAGCCCTCTCATTTCCTAAGCCCGCCACTTTTAGAATAAATATTTACCAATGTCTGATATTATCCCCGCTTTTGTTACAAGCAACATCGATGAATTTAATTTAAAGCGGGAGTGTATATATTGAATCGCAAACTCTGTGCGTCTCGCTTTGTTTTTTTGTGTGCGTTTTTTTCTTTACTCCTCAGACAAGAGCAGAGCGTGTTTCAAATTTGCCTTCTTTCTTTTCTACCTTTTTTGAAAATTCAATACCTGCCTCCGGGATGAAATGGCACTGCCTTGTTAATAAGAGACTGGAATGTGTGCAGAGATATATTATGGATGTGTAAGAAGACAGGAGAGCTATGAGGAGTGCTCCTGATCAAAGCATACCCCCCCTCCCTCGCCTTCCTCGTCTTTATGACACATCCCCACCACCCTCCTTTCTTTTCCTCTTTTTTTTGCTCTTTCCTGTCAAGTTCTTTTGAGGTTTGGTGCGTTAGGCGCTTTAATGAACACTTTTTCCCCCTCCCCATTTTATATTTGAGCTGTATCGCAGCAGGAACTTTAAAACCGACTCTAATTTACAAGTAACTTCAAGATAAAGTACGATCAAGTAATTGCATCTCTAACTAAAAGAGACTCGTAGAAAATGACAAACTGAAATCATAAATCATTACTGGAAATCATAGGTCATTGTGAGGTGATGATGACTTAATGGCTGCTCATGCGAAACAGATAGCAATTGTGATGCTTGGCCTCCGCTGTGTGTCTAATCACATGAACAATGAAACGCTGATGACTTGTGGGAACGGAGCCGCTATAAAAACCTTGTTGTATCTGCCGGAGCAGGTAAAAGGTCATGTTAAATCACAGTTGCAGCAATTATACGCGAGCTACTTTCAGTGCACATGCACAAACTACTGTGTTACCCAGCATATGCTATGAGTTCGCCTGCTTAATAATCGTAAGGTTGAAGGTGCGATCTCGGGCTCCTCTGAGAAATTATACATCCTGTAAGTGAGCTCAAAGAATGATCCAGCAATCAGAGAGTAGTTTGTCTGGCTTTGGCACGTTCTACTCGATTCAGAGGAGCTGATGCTGAGGTAGTAAAGCCCTATCTGGAAGTTTGATATCCAACTTCTCCAGTGTTTTGGAAAGAGAAGTGGAGTCTGAAGTCTGAGCATCAGGATAAAAGCATCAGCTGTTATTCAACTTTCATCATTAGCATCTTGTTCCCCATTTTTACACATATAAGGCAAGCTGAATAAGCTACAACAAAAACCCAAATAACCAAGGATAATGTATGACTTAACTCCCATTTGATCCATCAGCTTATGTCATCTAATAATGATAAAGCAAGACGAACCATGAATTGGTGCACTCATACTGCTGTGGGAAATAAGCCCTTGGATGTTTCCTTCTCCCTTCTCTTTTGCTCACACCTACCCCAAAGTCACAAGAGCAGAGGTTCAACTTTGAGCCCCTCCTGTACATCTGATAAAAGGTACAAGCCACAGCAGAATCCCACAAACCGCCAAAAAGAAGACCGCAGCAATCACACTGCAATTTGTCCAGGGCTTGTACAATCAAGTTTCTTCAGGTAGCTGTGGCTCAGGATGTACAGTCGGTCATTCACTATTCATAAGGGCTGTTACACGATCCCGAAGTGTCCTTGGATAAGATGCTGAACCCCACAGTAGCACTGGTGTATGATGGATGAAGCACTGTGTGAATGGGTGAATGTGGCTCTTGTAGTTTGGTCAGTGAGACTAGAAACGTACTATATAAGTGCTAGTCCATTTAGCGTGTTGTTTTGATAGACCTGCTGTTGGGAATGGGAGTTGTTTTCTGACAAGAAGTCGTACCTTGTCAGAATGCTCACTTCTTCTATAAAATAGTGGTTGTTAAGGGGTTGCAGTCACATCTAAAGAAGAGTAGGAGAAAGACGAGAAAGAAACCCAGTGATTCCCCCTTTCCTTAGAGTAAACAGCATCCTCGTAGCACTTCTTGATCTCATTAAATAATAGCCTGGGCTTTCTCTCCCTCCCCAACCTCCCTTTCCTCCAAGCAAATCTGGCGTGTTGACAGGCAAGAAGGGGTGGAGGCGATAGTAAGGGGCACGAGAGCTAGGTAGAACAGGAAGGAGAGGTGGGGGCGCTTGATTTGAATGCTAACAGGGGCCGATTTGGATACGACGCACAGCCTCGATGGGGCGTTAGTGCAGATAAGCTTTCCTTCTCAGACTCAGACAAGCAGGCAAATTGCCTGGGCGAATGTGATCGGTGTAACAAGCTCAAATAAAAAAAAAAAAGAAAGACAGAAAAAAGCATGCTCGCCATAGCAAACTACATGGAGTTTTTACTTATATTTTCTAATCATTTCTCAGGTGAAAAGTGGCAACAAAAAAGCAAAGAGGAGAAAGAGGAAAGGTAAAAAGTCAGTAAATTAGAATGATCCTTGCTGCCAATTAGATCACTCTCCCTCGCTAGAGTGAATCTCAGCATGGTCTGGGCTGCTAGGATAATGAGGGGGAAAAACCCATAAGGATACACAAAGACAAGTGACACTAAAGCACTGGCATTCCAGCACAAACACAGTGAGAGATGGCATATGATTAGGGAACAAGAGGACACCCCAAAAGAAAAGCAAACATCCTGGGGCCCAATTAATAGAATAATGCTTTATAGATTTAAATGTTTAAAAGACTTTTAAAGGAGACAAAACTCTGGTTTATTTACACTTGAGACACTGCGTTTTCTAAAAATGGACTCGTTCCTGTCAGTCCATCACAGCTAGACCTGGATTTGATTGGCTCCTTTCACAGAACAATTGCTCCCCCCCTTTCTTCTAATCACAAGCATGCAGCATTTGTGTGGACAGGCCTCCTTCAAAATTTTGCACTCAGCAGGTTTGCTTCATTTAAACCACAGGACTGGCATTGTCTGCCATTGTGGGATGCATTGTAACTGAACTACCTATGTGCCTAATTGCGAATTCATGTGCTGTGGGAAATTCTGAATACACACCGTCACAAATCAACACTTGATCAACTCTGCAACTTGCTCTTTTAACGGCAAGTGGATTTCAAATTGGGATAACAATTTGTCTAATTGTGACGTGCTGCGCTGTGCTGGATATGCAGAAGTTAGCCGGGTGCTTGCAAATAATTGATTAGCACTGCCCACATTTAAGGTGTGTGTTTCTCAAACTGAAAACTATGCAGTGCTGCAGGAACATAAAATCAATGCAAGGTGGGCAAAAAGGGTACAAGAGAAAAAAATGCAAATTTGCCATTTTTCTCTACTCGTTCTGAGCTGAAATTGAGCATGTTGAGAAGTGTACATTTCTGAGAACTTGAGAACTGGAAGCTTTTTTTTCCTTTTTATTGTTCTGCATGCATGGAAATTAACTTTCTATCAAACTAACAAATTAATGCATAATGTCGAGAATAACAACAACTGTGAAGCAAATCCTTTTGCACTCCTGGCTGTAGTTAAGTGTAGAAGCTGCTGACATGTTGGGTGGCACTTTGTAGCAGCTTAACTATAATATGTGAAGTCTCTTACAGAGCTAAAGCTAAGCTATAGCTTAAGTGGTATTGTTTTCACCTTCTGAGCCCGTGCGCTTGTGTGTTTGCATGTTATCGTGGAAAAGTGCAGTTACGCAGACACGTGTAGTGTAGTGAGAACTACCACTAGGGCAGTTCGGAGTAGTTTAGCAGGTGTTTGTATGTCTGTCTGTCTGCGATGTCTTCCAGAAAAGTGGAGCAGAGGGGTTTTGGAGAATGGGGATTACAGTGATCCTCTCCCTCCTCATCTCTCCCTCTGGCAGTCAGCAGACTTTCCAGGCAGGTGGGGAGCTCCACTTCTCTGATCCACTGTTTTGTGCTGTAGTTTATTAATGCTTCATTAGGGACACGGAGCTGTCAGTGCCGTGCTGGCTTTACTTGATACCCCGCTGCCACGAAACCAGACGCACACCAGATGCGTGCGCAAGTGTGGGGAGAGTCATATATGCCAGTGCACGTTTGGAGGCAACCATGGAGTTCAGATAAGTCTGCAAGTGAGTTTGTGATATGTATGCATGTGTACCTGTATGTGTGTGTGTGTGTGTGTGTGTGCTGTGCTTCCTGTTGTGCTGGTAGTGATAAGGGAGGTATGGGGCTGAAGCTAATCAAATGCAATGATGCGATGGAGGGGGAGCTCGGCAGTGTGTGTTCTAATCAAGAACCCTCGTACACCCATCAACAGCAGGAGAAGAAGAAGCAGAGAGGGAGCAACAGTGAGACAAAAACAAGTTACAAGGGGACCGAGTTAAAATACTATGGAGAAAGTCTGACAAAGAAAAATGCAGCAATAGAAAACAAATGTAATTCAGAGGCAAAGTTACACATTTAGGGTTTGTTTGTTTTTTACTTCTTTGGGCAAAGCTACAGTTCCTACTTTCCAGTTTTATACTGAGACAAGCTTTACACACCGTGACCCCCACTTTCATCCATAAAACTGCACCAACTAACATTTTGATGTTTGAATTATAACCCAACTCTATGGAGTACATCAAAATAAATTGCTTATACCTCAAACATAAAATGTTTAAATGGGAAGTATGTCACTTTAATGTCGTGCCTTTAAATGGTAAAAAAGACAGTCAAACAAGATGACTGGTATTGATTTTTTAATCTCAGTCATGACAAAAAAACAATTAGGTATCTCAACCAAAATCCTGAAATACTAAAATAAAATAAAGTTGTGTGTATAATTTCCTTGACATTTAGCCAGTTTCGCTGCTGCTTATCATGGATTAACGATGCCGGGCCAACCAAGCTGGTACCCACAGTACTAAAAGACAAACTGGGCATGTGAAATTCAGAAGGAGCACAACAATGGGCACTTGGTGTTGTTTGAACAAAGACAAAGCAGGCAGGGAAAGAAAGGAAGTTGAACAAAAAACCCAAAAACAGACAGTAGATGAAGAGGTGGTGAGGAACTAGTAAAAGAGAAGTGTGTAGAAGGGAGATAAGGGAAAGGGTCAGAATGGGAGAAAGAAAGCAGCGGCGTGGAATGGTCAGAAAATCAACAGACAAGATCGACAAAAACTGAAATCCAAGAACTAAATATGGATGAGAATCTGCAGCCAGATACCCAAAGCAAGTGGTGAGGAGCAGGAGGCAGGGACTGAGGCAAGGCCAAAGGATTAACAGTCCTACACACCTCTCCAACACGCTTTCCAGACACACACACACACACACTTCGTTCCCTCTGCTGTGAGGCCAATGGCTGGAAGATGATTCTTTGTGTTTGATGTAGTTCTTCAAAGCGCTCCACTGAACTGCAGCTGTTGCTCTCTTTTACACGCTTTGCTGTTTTACCCTTGAGAATGGAAAACGAACCACAAAAAGCCCTCATCATGCTCCAGTCGTCGGCCACACACACAATCAAGAAGTGGAGCTTGTGAGTACAGTATGTCTAAGCAGATTTTTAACCAAAGGTCTTACGACAGTTTAGTTTAATTTAGGTTAGTTTGATTTAGAAAGATCCCCATTAGCTGTCGCGATACGCAGCTATTCGTCCTGCGGTCATAAAATCTCAGTTGCTGCTCTTTTAAATCAATATTTAAGAAAAAAAAATATGAATGTAAAAACAGAGGATAAAATACAAAAAATGTCACAATGCTTGATTTTTGGAACCATAGCTGTCATTTACTGCTGGCAGATATCTTACGCTTGGAAAATGCAGTAAAGCACAGGTGGGGTGTTGAAATGACAACACAGGCCCCATTTATTCTGCTGAGTGACAGAAAGAAGGTGGGATGGGATTAAATCGCCCGGGTATGGCATTTATGACAAACACACACACAGATGCACAGGTCTTTTAAAAGGACAGCACACAATTTAACAGCAACAACAACAACAACAAAAAACACTTAAATTCTTCAGTTAAATATCAACGAATATTAACACGCTCATTCAAATAGCACCATTTGATGAAAACCCAGAGGCACATTAAATCCTTCCACCAACTTATCGTGCGCATCATAATTGGAAGCATCGAAATGCTTTTCCCAAACTAACAAAATGTGCTTGGGAGAGGGAAAAGCTCCCGTTACTCGACTGGGAGATCAGAGGTGAGATACAGAACGGCAGCCCTGCAGCCAATCTAGTGTCCAAAAAGGCTGATTGTGCTACATAACACGATGCGGAGGACTTTTCAGAATGCAAACAAATGCCTTTGGCTATTCAGTGCAACGCAACAAGCTGTAAACACAGCGATTATATATGTTATCCACTCATAATAATGTTGAAGGTGCCCTAAGCGCACTGCTAAAGGAGTCCACGAATGGCTGCACATCATGTGTCAAACCATCAAGACGTTGTGACAACTCACTTTACTTTAGCCCTGTAATCTACATAAACAAGCTGAAAGAGATAAAAGGTAAAAAGAAAAGACAAACACTGGCTGATGGGCAGTTTCTTTAACCTCAGGGCCTCTCTGTCCCCTTAATAGCCTATGGGAAAAAGCCTGTATTACCTATTGGCAAGCTGTCAGTGCTTGTACCAGGAGTTGTTTCTCTTGGATTAAGGCCTTTTGAAAGCAACAAAGAAGATCTTGGTGCCAAAATAAGTTGGGGAGTGTAGCCGGAGGCACTATTAACTGCTTCTCTGTTTACCTCTTTAAGGCCAGGAGCCCACATAATCAATAATGTATTCATGTGGTTTTTAAGTGTTGAGCTCTACACCAGGCACCTCAGGATCAAAAGCACCAAAAAAACAACAACAAAAAAACCTGGTTAGACTCACCATACTGAGCACATAAATGCTTAAATTAAAAGATTAAGTAGGGTAGTCCTAAATGAATTTCTTCTAATTGCACTACATTCAATATTTTTGAGTTTCTGTGAGATTTTCTTCCTTTGTGAGTTAGTAAAACTGATTGTTTTTAACTGCTAAAGTATAATTTGACTCTACTTGTTTCTACTGCAGTCTCTGGTTTCCTATTAATAGTGTAGGATCATGACTGTGAGTGTCAGGAAGGTTATGAGTGCGCAGTCAGTCAATTACAGATACCGTGCACGCTCTATCATGCTGTGTTGTTCTATGTGGTAAGGATGTAATTTGTATGCCTTCATATTAGAATAGCAAACCTGTGACACTACGAGTGAAGCGGGTTGCAGAGTTCATGACGATCTCCACGTTAGCACAGATAGAAGCATGCAGGGTGATGCTCTGCTCACTGTAAAAATCCCTCACCACATACGTTTTATGAATGACAAAAGTTATGATCCTATTCAATAAATTGCATTTTAGAAAGTAAGTAAGAAAATTATAATGCAACGCTGTTTTTTAAATACAAAAATTCAAAGAACATGACAAAACAAGCCACATTAACAAAGTTATTCATGTCGTAGCTCCAAAATGTGGCGGTGTACACATCTGAATAACAAACAAAAAGTCCATTTCAATAGGAGACAAAAATCTCCTGGGGGCTACGTCAGGAAGAGCATCCTGTGTGAAAGTCTACCACGGAGCTAGCCGCTGTGGCGACCCCTTGTGAATAAGGTAGCTAAGAAAATTATGGAAGTTGAGCTAATAGGCACTGTGAATTAAATATAATCAAATACTACAAATAAAATGTAATTAGATTATTTAAATGCTAATTACATTACAGCCAGTTGGGTTCTGTCAGTATTTGGAGACTTGGGGTCTGAATTGTGTCCTGAAACTGAGTTTTGCATTCAGAATATCCCCTCTGGCCCCAGAAAGAGGTACAAAGACTCATGTGGGCTAAGTAGTGCATATGCCACAAATTTCCTTTCATTAGCTCCTGATTAACTGGAGCTGGTGGTGGTGGGGAGCCAAAATCACTACTGATGTTCAGTGAGGCATTGGCTAATCATGCTTGGCCTTTGCTATCAAAAAACTTGCTAATGACTGGTAGCTGCTGGGGGCGAAATGCAGTTCAGAGCTGCTGAAAAGTCCCTTACAGTGGGTGTTTGGTCTTCAGTACAAACACAGGCACATCTGCGTGAAGACATACAGTGTCAGCACACTCTTCACCTGAATGCAGGATAAGCTCAAAGTGCGATAGTGCATGCTGCATTATCTCTTTTTTCAATAGTCACACTTAAATAAACATCAATGTAAGAGTTCTCTGTCACCGGCTGATAAAGGAGCAAATAAATCTAAAGCCATATCATGAAAGCAGTTTAAAGTCAGCAGTTCCCAGGCTGGGTGCTGAAGCTGTGTGGTGACTAACAATAACAATTTGAGCTCACTTTGCTTTATTCTCATTAACTCCTGAAAGCAGATCCAAAAACTGTTAATATTAAGCAAATAAGAAGATCTCACAGTTCACAGCTCATAACCTGCCTACAAATAGACATAAGCCACAATATTTAGAACCCAGCACATTAAGCTTTTATTTCCAATAACTAACTGAGACAATCAGTCAATTACTATCTATTGTATGTGATATCTATATTAAAGCTAAAGAACAGGGGGAAAAATGAAGACACACCACATCAGTCACTTCTTTGCACTGAGGACTTTGGCTTAATTAGGAAAAATAACAACGAGTTAACTTTAATACTAAAAAAGCATCTTTATGAACACACAATCAGATAAACCTGCTCAAGGTGACATGCCCATTTCAGCCTTCCAATATAGGACCCTATTTAACATGACAACAATTAAAATTTTGATAAGGCTGCAGGAGGAAGAGAGAGTGCGCATGAAAGTGGAGCAGAAGAACTGACATTTATTTAGAACAAACAGTAGATGGAAATAACTTGGATTTATTCTCTCTCTTTTCTGGCAAGCATTATTACTGCAGGCAGGGACTGTGTGTGTGTGTGTGTGTGTGTGTGTGTGTGTGTGTGTGTGTGTGTGTGTGTGTTGTGTGTGTGTGTGTGTGTGTGTGTGTGTGTGTGTGCATGGGTTGTATTCTAATTGTGAGGAAAATTGAAAGCCATAGAACACAAACACATTTTAAGGAATGAAGGTATATTGGCCTGTCCTTACAATTTTCACAAAGCTGGAATGAAGTTAAGGTGAATGAGGAAAACGATAAAAAAAAAAGGCCGCATTTGCCAGAGAAAAGTCATATGGGTTAGCCTCAGCGGTCAAGTGGTCGTGGCGAATGAGATAAAACTGAACTATTTGGTTCACTAAAAAGCAGCATTTTAATTTGCTTGTATTACTGCTGAAAAAAACAAAAGAAAACTTGATTCCGAGTCAGGAAACAGAACGGGGAGGAAGTGTTCAAAAATGGGCAACCAAGGAAAAACAGAAAACACTATTATTTCCTTGACGTATAAGCAATTCAGTGTGAAATATTTTCTACACGAAATCATGCAGTCACAGAGTTACAGGAGCTCTAGTGCCACTAGAAAACACTTACAGCTTAATTGCAAGGTTTCAGGCAGAAACGGGAAAATCATTTTAAAAAATGCCACTTTTAGCAGCTAAAACAACAGAATAAAAATAACAGTTTTAAACTTTGCAACTAATTGTTATTTTCCTTGTTGCCTTTTGTTTTTCTGATGGATCATTTTAAAGTTACAGTCCATTAAATGTTCATGGAAACCAACTGTGTTTTCACAATAGCTGTTTTATGCATTTCCTTCTTCTGTTCTGTGATTATCTACTCATAATAGAAGTTACTGGTAGAGTCTGCCATTGGCACATGCCACTGCCACGAGGGGCTTAGAGTAAATGATGAATAGATTCATTATTACTGTTTTTGTTGGCTTCTCTTGACTGCTCTTTGCAATTAACTGACGGCCGTCTTGTACATCCTATTTAGCACTAAAAAGAACTGGACTACTTTTATTATGAAGCATCGTGGCTTTTATGATGATATGTCACCAAGTGGCGCTGTCATATAAATCTTTTTGAACCATGAACAGTGGGATTAACAGCTGCAGGCAACAAGCTGCACACTTCCAACTCATCGACAAGGTCACCGAGTCCTCTGGCTGAGCCATGTTCTCGGCATTTCCTATGATTTAAGAGAATCTCATGAAATGGATGGAAATTTGCACATTACTACCTTGTAATTGTCACTTGTGGCTGTTTTACCGATGAAGATGTATGTGTAGTCTCATCATAAATTTCTAAACGCAGAACTCATTTGATGTCTTTCCTCCACTAAAAAGCCACGAAGCGCCCTTTACTGCCTACTTGTCCATTTTCAACTATTTCTGCCATTCACTAATATTGATCCGCAAATTGATTACCAATGGATGATAGAGCAGTGCATGCAAATTTTGCATATACAACATTTTTGGCAAGATTAAGACAACGTATAGTGTATATGCCCCAGATCCTTTATGAACACTGAATACTGAGCACTTAAAATCCTGAGGACAATAAACTGCTGGATTTCTTTCCTCCCACTCAGTTAAGCACATTCACATTCTAACCCAGGCCTAACAGTGTCTGATTAGGTCGCTAACATGAAGACCAGTAGGACTCTGGTTCCTGACGACCTTGATCGATAACCACTGCGCTACATCATCTCAGCTTTGAGGCGACACAATGCCAGTTGATTCCCGAACAAGACTAAGTGGCCGGCACCTTGTTGAGAAAAAAGGTAAAACTTTGAAAAGTTACAACCCTGATTGCTCATTTTACATCAGTGGTGCTTTGATTTACAATCAATCACCCAGTGAAGGCAAGGAGTATCTAATTTGCCCTCCACTGCAACAATGTGAACACAGCATTACTCTGGGGAGTGGATGCAGTCGATGGACAGACCTTAAATAAGCAGCGAGGCAGGAGTGGGTGAACAGTAATGAAGGAACCTTGTATGAAGGTGCTGTGTGTAAACAGGGAATACAGTGTAGATATACATGCACAAGACTGACGTTTTCTACAGTACTGTGCACATGTCTTGAGCTACCCCTCGTTTCTTTATATCTGGCTTGGAGAAGCAATTTACTGAACCACGTGCAAACATGTGCACACATGCATACATGGAAATACAGTGTGAGGCAAACAGGCAATTTTAAAATTTTAATGAGCTCCAAAGTCAATATTTGCTATGCTCATCTTTATTCGTCAACTCTTTCAGGTAAGCCTTCTTGTCATTTCTTCAAGTAGCCTTCAGGAACAGTTCTCCAGGGCTTTTCAAGGACTTTCAGATACTGTTCCAAATGCTGCAGTTTTTTCAGACAGGTCACTTCTTCTTTTGTCCTCCACTTGTCCACTTTCTTTAAATGTTTTAAGGACAGGCTGCACACCGTGCCGAGATATGCCAGGTTTTTGGCTAATAGCTCTTTGGGAATCACCTAGCTCGTGCAAAAATAATGATTTATTCCTGACAAACTGTGTCATCTCTGACATTTCTCATAGATTTAACTAAAGATACTGGAACAAATTAGGTGATTTTGAAGTGGTTCAACAATTAAAAAGCATTTCTGGTCAAGTACAAGAACTGAAACAGCAGCCAAAGAAAAGCCTGGGGATCTATTGCTCAACGCCACCTTAAAAAATGACTCCTTGTTTAAAACTCTGACTCAGTGGTAGAAAGAAATAACAAGATTATCCATATTCTATTTCTGATAATGTGTTCCTGTACATACATTAACATAAAACGAGTAATAATCTGAAACATGTATTAAATAAAGCAGTTATCCTATTCAATCCACGCTGCGATCCTTTAATGATGATTGTGAATAAGCGATCTTTTTGTTGTTGTTGTTGTTGTTGTAGTATGCCACAGAATCAAAGCCAACGCAGAGAGAAACAAATATTCTTTAGAAATCCGTCTCCTGTCACTTGTCGTCATTCTTGTTCCGCGCGAAATGAAATAAAATATCCGCTATTGTCGGCTGAGCTGGTAGTTATCCTCATATTTTTCAGCACCGCTCCGCTTTTATTATTTTCACTCCATTCCATCTCTCACCAAGCATACACAGTGAAAATAACAAATAACAATGTATTATTCAGGAGAAGCCAAATGCATAAATACATTAAAAAGTCTCAAAACACAACCCCTTGTCTGGGATTAAGCAGGTGTATGTGGATATGGATGTGTGTACATAATCGGTGTTTTGCCTGCAGATTTCAAAGAGGTGAGCACTGGAGAAAGAGCGAGCGAGAGATGAAGCAGAAGACGGGATTTGTCTTACAAGTATCAGTGGTTGCAGACGAGTGGAACAGCAAGTAAAGATGGATAGAGAAATTCCAAGCACAGCCCATTATCATGTCTTTATGTGTGTGTGTGTGTGCTGATAACAAGAATGTATATTTTTCAGTCTATCGGTTTGCAAAACGCCTGCAGTGTGTATATTTCACTAAATATGCCTTTGTGTGCGTGTTTATGTACTATCAGTAAACACACACACACACAGAGTCCGTCAGGTTGTGCATATTATGGTTATGAATGCCAAGCAAGAGTCAATGCCCCAGGGAAATGAAAGCACGAAAGCTGAGTTATTTACAATGACCTCTCGCCCTGTGTGTGTCTGTTAGTGTGTGCGCATAAATGTGTTCACCGATAACCCCGGAGAAATTTGATTACTTTCCGCATTTGTGTCTCTGTGCAGACTTGTTACTACTGATGAGAATATCAGCAAGACACGGAAAAAAGAGAGAGAAAAAAATGAAACGATTTTTGTCGTGAAGCCTCTGAGTGAAAAAGGAAGGAGACGAGGGAACGCCCAGAAAATGAGTGAAGGCGAAGGAGAAGAAGTAAGGGGTGCGTGACTAAGTCCTCTGTGGCGGAGTTAACAGTGAGCAAATGAAGGAGAAGTGGAAAAAAGAGAGGCTTGAGGAACTATGGAGTGATGTAGAAGAAGGAACAGAGAGGCAAAATGCATGAAAAGAATAAAGGACGGAAGGAAAAAGAAAAGGAATATTTAAAAAAAGTAACAAGGACAATAAGGATTAAAGACAGAAAGAAAGACGGGAGGAATACTGGTGAGATGAAGGGACAGGGATCCAAAACAGGGAAGCAATGAGCACTGGAGAAACAGCGTGGAGGTAAAGATGGCTTCAGTCAGTTTGACTGCAGAATTCTGTTATCTGCTTCGGCAAAGCCAGAAGTCATCTTCAGCATCTACGGCTATTACCACCAGCCCATTGTTACAGAGGCTGACCGGGCATGTCACCGGGGTAACAAAGGAAATCGTCTTAGCATGAGCAAAATAAAGTAAAAAAAATGGGGGTGAAGGAGGAGTGAAGCAGGCTGGCCTTCATCTCCTCACTCTCCAGCTCTGCTCCAAAATTAGGATTTATTTGCTTGCAGAGGATTTTCACAAACCTCCTCTCCTGGCCAGCTTTGGCCCCAACGAGGGAAGATAAATCAGGGCTTTACCTGGCCCGGCCCAGACACCTTAACAATCGGCCAGACCAACAAAAGACAAAAGACCAAACGTACAGATGGAGTAATGAGCTTAGGTCACTTTCTTTGATTCCCTCTCTGAACAATGGTTTAGGAGCAAAAGGGAGATGTGAAGAGGAATGGAAACAATGTGTTGGCCCGCATGTCAGATTCAAATAACAATGGTTTTTCTGATTTCTTGCATGATCCCAAACAACATAAAGAATTTCTTACACATACACAGTATTGTGCAGATGTCTTGATCCTTATTTCTTTAGATTTTAGTAGCAAATTAGGAAACGGGTGCATTGATTTACTGAAAAATGTGCATATGTAGTATATAAGGCAAAAGGAGAGTTTGTACAGTTCTAAAAACATCTTTATTCTTCAACGCAATCTCTCTTGGACAAGCTTTTGTAATGTCTGTAGGTAGTCTCGAGGAAAAGTTCTCCAGGTTCTTGAAACACATTCAAAGCTCTTCTTTGGTTGTTGCCATCCAACAGTGTTTATTATGAAGTTTCACAATGACCCGGAGGGTACTCTAATAATAAATGATAAATGTTCTTTTCTCTTTTTGAGTAAAATAAGGTTTGCATTCCAAAATAAACAAGAGATTTTTGAAAAAGCAAAAGTGCTTAATTAAAAAATAACGCAAAGGTGTATTTTAAGCTTCCCCTTTTCTCCTTTTCCCATAACTACATTTAACATGTAAACCCGCTCAGCTTTAACCCCACTTCTGCATCTCCTCTCCTCTTGGGAGTTTTCTGTTTTCACACACGCTCTGAATAAACGATTTGACTGGCTGAGTAGCATCACATGAGATAATGTAGTCACTCACTGTTGTACCTCTCTCCTGACCTCCCCTGCACCTAGTGACGGTGATTTAAACTAAAATACAAAATTTCAAATGGCGTTCATCACTTTATAAGACCTGTTAATATTTATTTTCAGTCCAATTCTTGTGAAATTTTGCTCATGTCAGCATTTCCTCTGTGCTTCCCTTTCTTAGAATGGCTCCTTGATAGCCACCGCTCCACCGAGACCACTTCTGATGAGACTTCAGTAGATAGATCCGCTGAAAGTCTCAGGTCCTGTGTCAGGCCTTTGCTGGATTTCTTTCCTGTTTCTTCAGGACATGGCTTTCAGATACTGTTCACCTGCTGTCGGTAACATTTTATGCATGTCACTTCATCTTTTGCTCCCACTTGTCCAGTTTCTTCAGATTTTTATGAACACACTGGACCCCATGCCAAGACAGACCAAACTTTTTGCCTAGTAGCTCTTTGTTATTTTAAGATAAGATAAGACTTTATTGATCCCACAACGGGGAAATTTTTGCATCACCCCAGCTCAGGTACAGATATCAGATGGAAATACAAAAATACAAATAAGTACAATCAATGACAAAAAGTAAGATAATACACTATATACAATGGTAGCATACACAGTATGTGATTATGGATATAAACTATATAGCTTGACATAACTATTGTACCACTAATATTCCTATTTATAGACATGTACACACACACATGTACACACTAAATATACATATGTATACATATACATACATATATACCTGCACATGTCCATACACATGGAAGTGGTGACCGTGGATGTTCACAGTGTCCAGTGACTTATGACATCATGATTGAGGAGTTATAGAGTCTAACTGCTGTTGGGATGAATGATCTGCGAAAGCGCTCCTTCCTGCAGCGAGGGTGTTTCAGTCTCTGACTAAAGGAGCTGCTCAGCCCACTCACATACTCATGCAGTGGGTGATGTGGGTTGTTCATGATGGATGTCAGCTTTACTAACAAAATACTGTCTTTGGTATTTTTTGTAGACTCTACAGAAGAAATGGGAATCAAATGATGACATGCTGCCAGTAACAAAGTTAAGAAAGACACAATGTAAAGTTGACACCTTCAGAAAGCCTGGAGAACTTTTGCTCAAGATAGCAAGAAAGTCTGGCACCTGAAAGCAAAATGTAAAAAATATGAAGAAATAATGGATGGCTCAAGAGTTTTGCACAGTACTGTACCGTTTGTAAAAAAAAAATTATGCTGTTTTATAGGAAAGATTAACACTTCTTTCAATAGATATTCCCTTTCTTCTTCCTGATTGGTCCGTTTCATGCATGTTTGCCTGTTTGCGTGCAGGCACGCTCGCAACCACACAATAAAGCGTCATTAGACACGAGACACAAAGTGCGCCAAAGTAAACCCGTGCATAATGACAACTCTCATCAGACACTTTGACATTTGTTTCGTTATATAAATCTGCTGCGCCTGCTTTTGTTTGGTAACGTACAAATACGTCAGGTACAGGTGGGTGTACACCAACTCATTTTCAGTTAATCATTTGTGCCTCTTCCCAGGAACAGAGGACTTCATTTGTTTGCTGCAAAATGTATTCGAACCAGCTCTGATATATTTTTTTTATATGCTACAACTAAATACAACAAGTAGGAGTGTACTGCTTTATGTTTAAGGAGCAGTTCACATCCCTCTCACACTGGGCCTGCCTGCAGTATATAAGAGCAGACAGAGAAGCAGGTGTGGAGCACTGATGCCTTTTCTCCTTTCACTGTGAAGACTCGAGAGTGTTTCGGTGCTGGAGAGATAAAAACCTTCTCTAAAGTGCAGAGAGCGAGAGAGCAGAGTGGAGTGACTGAGCAGAAGGTAGGGGGCCGTGCTGATAGCCAACTCTCGAGAACACACACGTGCGCTCTCACACATACATAAAATCAATCTCCCATCGACCACACTCTCGAACCCCAGTCACCTCACCCACACGCGCATGCTCTCCACTTTTTTCTGGGGGGGGGGGGGGAGTAAAGAAGAATGAAAACTCCATGTTCCACTAGAGTGGCCACACAAGATGAGTTCTGCAGCACTTCTGTGTCTCTCTCTGGGAAAGGGAGTGTATTTACCACTCTGCTCTGATTCAACATTAGGACAGTAGACGTGGTGCACGTCCCCAAGCTGACTGTAGAACGTGCACAAACACACAAACGTACGCACACACAGTTCCCCAAATGTCTCTTGTCTCTCTCTAAACCAGAAAGTGTCTGAGCTTTTTCTCTCTCCCTCCCTCTCTGAGGTCTTCTTTTTCTTAACTGGCCACTTTTTTTTTTCTTTCTTCTTTTTTTTTATCACCTCGTGTTGTTATCGGTCACTCCTGCGGGGCCAATTTAAACGCGGCCTCTCCTTTTAATTTCGATAATATCTGAAGCCATTATGTGCTCACCGCCTGCCTGCTTGACTGCCGGAAATGTAACCCCACCGATCCCAAATCATCCATCTAGAACAAAAGAAAGATAATGAAGAAGCTGGGTCGGAGATGGTCTGAACCATTAAGGGGCAGGTTATGTGAATATCAGAGTGGAGCAGTGGAGGGAAACTAAGTGCCTGCACCTCAACAACGAATGGGTCATTTTGTCCTGCCCTCAGGAGGGAACTTAGACCATTTTCTTGGAACTAAAATGTCATAATAGCCAGTTCAGTTTTATGAGTGAGGTGCTAAATGGACATGTTTTAAGGGGAATTTTCTTTTCACTGCCGAGTGAAACTGAGCTAAGGTGAACTGTGCAATGGGAATAGTGGGAGGACACGGGCATCTGTCAAAGTCTAGGTTGTAAACAAGCCACCTTATTTGGTGTTCAAAGCTGTGACCGTAGCTAAAGTGCCTGTAAAAACCTCTTGAAAGTCGAAGCACAATATGTCAGTAATTAACTGGAGAACAGCACTGTGATGTCAGCAGCAGCGAAGTAGGAAGTAAGCGCCCGAAAGCCGACATTTGGAGGTGTCAGCATCCTGCAGATGTCAGGGACTTGCTGGTTACAGCTTCCTCCTGTTTGCAACAAAACATACCCCAAGCTCCAAAGTTGTACTTGGTGGTAACAAAATGCTCCCATGTGATGTAACTCCCATCCTTTAAAAAAAAAAAAAAAACAAACATAAGGGGCATAATCTGTGAGAGAAATAAAAACTTCTTTTGTGGCTTTCCTCCTGAGTGCCAGATAAGACTTGATTTGAATTGAACATGACGGCTTCACACAACGGTAGCCAATTCACTTACCCCGATGAAAACCCGCCATTCAAATCGAAAGAGTCAAACGAGGCTTCGCACAAAAGCACCAATTCAGCTGCCCGTATTTTCTTAAAGTTAAAAGCTTTCTCACTCCCTCACCTTTCTACCGCTCTTCCTCCTTCCCTCCTTTGCCTCTCTCTTCCTCCGTCAGCACTGACAACTCCATAATCTCAGCCAAGTGGCCCGTCCAAGCCCTCTGTAGGGGCTGAATTTATTGAGAGCAGAGTGAGAATCAGAACCTGTCACCTGGCTTGCGCTGACCTCCTAACACGCACGCTCTCTTCCTCTTTCACACTCACAGCGTATACCGTACCTGCTGTATGTACCTTCTAAGTGCAAACATCCTTGAATTCATTCAAACACACACATATGAATATTGATGAATGTTAGACTGTTGCTTACTCCTTGGCTGACCCTTCCATCCCACAGTAAAACACTTCTTTTAATTCTCTAGCCGTCTGCCCTTCTCAATTCTGTCTATAAGACATATGTGGGAGCTTTTAACAAGGATGTTGCAATAAATGCAAAAGTAAATAAACTGACCAGATGTTAGCTAGCTGTGTGGTTCGTCTACACTCACTCGACAGTGACTGCTTTCACTGCTATACAAAATATGTTGCAAATCAGAAATAGCACGGGTAAGAAAGAAGGATGAATTTAAAAGATTGCTTTCTGATTTTCAAAGCTATTCATGTGTCACTCGGGACAAAACCAAATATTGTGAGTTTAAGATAATAAAAGCACCGATAACCTGCTGTTTAAGCTTTAAGGTCACCTTCATCAGTACCTGGCAGCTTGTTTAAAACATAGATTCCCAGGGTTGGTTCTCTCAGCTCTCAACGTTTCTACCAATCAGAAGATTGTCAGAAAAAAATCGCATCAGAAAATAGCAAATTTGTCAATTTTCAACAGAACTGTAAACTCTGCTTTAAGTATACAATAATGGAACTGTAAATCAAACCATGTTGAATGGATGTTGGTGGAAGCCGGAGTTAATTAAATGAGTCATTTTTACTTTTGCATTGATTAAACTGATCACACCATAAATCACAGTGACACCGGTTGTGTTACAGAAGCACAAGTACATAACGTAGCAAGGCTAGAGCTAAGGATGCCATCCGCTGATTAAACACTACACACCTGCCTCCTCCACATCCAGTGACTGCATGAAAATGCTGACATAAATCAGGCTTTGCCATTAGTAATAATCACATTGGGCTCTCAGAATCACAGCCAACAGAGGAATGAAAAGAAAATTCCTTCCAGATGTGACGGGATAAGAGAGGAAGTCTGCTCTGGTGGCCAGCATGTAGTTATTACCAGCAATACTATCATTAGCATAATCGTTACTATTATTTTTTACTTTATTTCTTTCCTTGTGACTGGCTGCTGTTTTGCTAAGGCCAATTATGGTGCTTCTGATGGCCTTAACCCTCCATAAACCATCATTAAACCACTTATGCTACTACTTTCTCCCTCTGGTTTTGATCTTCTCTCGTAATCTGTTCACTCGTTCAATCACTAAAGTACTCTCTTACGTGCTCTTGTGTCGCACTCCCTGTCTTAATGTCTCGTTGCTCTTTCCTCTTAACATTATACCCTCCCTTTTTAAATGCTATTTTCCCTTTCCTCCACTGTACCCTGTGTTCCTCCTGTCCTCTCTCTGTCCTTTCTATCGCTTTATTTCCACTCTGCCAGTAGCGGGCCGCCACCAAGCTTGTTATTAGTGCCAGGTTCGAGCCTGCACTGTAATCAGACCCCTGGAATTAGCAGTAGGCCCACACTGGCAGAAAAGGCACGACGCTGACAAAACACTATAGTTATCATTGAGGCTGCTGCAATGTTGCAGCTTTGGCAGGAATCTGCTCCTTAGAGCCATGGATTTTGATGGGCTTTGGTAAAGAGAAGCAATGAGAGGTACAGCAGGAGTATTGGCACCCACTGGGGTTAGGGATAAAATACACACTGGATGGCTACCAATGGGAGCAGTAAGTGGCACACTTTTTTGTTTGTGAGGGTGCAGGTGGCGCTTAAGCCCTGGGAGCACAGCCATTTTGGAAAGACAATAGAATGGATGTAATGGGGACGTGTTTTATTATTGTGGGATAAAGATAGGATGGCACAGCACGTAGTATTAGGACAGGGTGTAATAGAAATCCATTTACTTGACAATAACAAGCAATTTAGTGTCACTCAGAGACTTGCAGCTTTGTGCTTGTCAAATTAAGTGGCCGTGCTCGTCCTCTGGTGCAAACGTCAGAACATCACAAGTGCCGTTTCTGTCATTTGAACCAAAAATTCCAATCGCATTCGCCATGCTTTAAAATGTTAATTCACCTATGCTTGCCCACTTTCACCCTCATCTCTCATTGTGATGTACTGGAGAGTGTCAGTCTCAAATTGTTCAGTCCAAGAATTTGGATGTTTGGGGATCTTTTAAAAGGTACAGATCACGTGTATGTTAAAGACAAAACTTCAGAGAAAGCTATCGAATTTTAGTGGTTTGTGGAGATCTCATAAATACATCAGATCAACAGTCAAACCTGCCCAAACTATTTTCTTCTGCAAAGTTGCATGACCATACCAAGAATTGAAATGTCAAAGGTCAAACTGACTTCTTTTCATCCCCGTTTCTACAGGTAGTTAAAGCTTACAATCACCGCCTTAAAATCTTCAGACAAGATGAGACAGAAAAAGCAGATCGTTGCACAAATGTCAGAGGGATTTCTGAAAATGAGTTACTTTGCAGAAAAAGCACAAGGAATTATCTCAGATCAATCTCCATTTGTTTGAGAGAGAACACTTTTCAGACTCACACAGGGATCGGGGTGAATTTCTAAAATGGTTAATTTCTGCAGCTGTCTCCAGGAAGGGTTAGCAGATAGATTGATGGTTACTTACAGCAGGCTCCCTTGCTCAGCACCTTGATGCGTCGCTGTGCGTTGCACTGGGCTTTCTCCAGCTCGCATTCATTGGTGTAGGTGGACGAATCTGAGCCGCACACAGGCGCCACAAAGGACGGGCAGTCCACCTTCTTGCAAACACACTCACCCTTGGACGGGTCATTTGGGTTGCGCTCGCAAACGGCGCCAAAGCCACACAGCATCCCTCTGCAGCCTGCCAGAGAGAACGACAAAGAGGAGAAGCTGTTAGGATATGTCATATGGATAACTCCGAATGTGAATATACATTTTCAGTCGAGTTAATACTGAAACACCCAACACCTAATGCACAGTTCAATTAAGCACTTTTAACAGAAGCCTGTATTTAAAAGCATCAGAGTACAAAGAGAAGTTTCTAGCATTTTAAGAAAATTCTATGATGCTTTCCCACAAAGTTCAAACTAAATCCTGGTAAAGGAAACAATTATTTGCAAACCATCTTAAGCTTAAAGAGAGCTCTGAAGGTGAAACCATTCAGAGTTTGGGGAAGACCTTTTAAAAAGCATGACAAAGTGTAATGGCATTGAAGCGTACCAGAACAACACTTTGACACGTTTGGGAAAATAGAATATTTGCAGTTTACATATCCTGGTGATTTTATATTAATATTTTCACTTTTTTTGATCTAATGATTCCTAAAATGCTAAATTAGAGCCCATTTGAACAAAGTTAGGGTCAAAAGTCGTCATACTGATATCTATCTGTGCTGACTGATTCATAACATCAAACCATGTATGGGAAACGTAAGAAAGGTTGCAGGTAGCTGCCAACGCAGAGCGATTTTTCTTGGTTTTAAACAGCAGCTAATGGAGACAAATTTAAAAAGGCTTTCATGAACTATTCATGCAGTCCAACATTTGCC
The DNA here is from genome assembly GCF_018398535.1 of Haplochromis burtoni. Lineage (NCBI taxonomy): Eukaryota > Metazoa > Chordata > Actinopteri > Cichliformes > Cichlidae > Haplochromis > Haplochromis burtoni. Next base: position 403,738 of record NW_024582668.1, read on the forward strand.
AGCGCAGTTATAGTTGACTATTGTGTGTAATGTATAAAAACTTGCCAAAATAAAACCACTCATCACATAAACCAGCCAGCACAAACTCAACGGTGCGCTACAAAGAGGTAGGAGAAACATTCTCCAAACGCTGAATGACAGCGAGCTAATGAAACGCTGCAGGTTAGACCGCGCAGGGATAATGTTTGTGGTCGATCTAATTACGGGTGGGCTCACATCTCCCACCCACTTCAATAACGTTATAACAGCAGAAATAAAAAAGATCATCAAAACACTAACATACTGGGCAACTAGAGAAATAACAGCAACAGTGCGCGGTGATGATTTGGGTCTGTCCGGTTTTCATCAGCAGAGTGAACGGTTACAGCACTTTCTCACTGCTATACTGTGATGCAGTTCATTTAATTTTCCACAACTTGCAGACTTACATAACAGTGTGAGATTCCCATCGTTTTATATGAAATATTATCACAGGATTAAACATACCAGCATGGTAAATATCTATGTAGGTAACCTAATAATATAACAACTATGCACATGGAAATGGACTACTGCATCAGTAGATCTGTTGTAAACATGCCATGAGTTGATTTCACTACTCGTTCTGCCTGTAATCACTAAGATAATGCATCATCCATTAAAAAAAACCAAAAGACTACCAAGCAACAAGGTCAGCCAAACATCCTCATTAATGTAAATAAATCCTATGCTGGATATTATTGCCAGAAATTTCTCAGCTATGTTAGCAGCTCTCTGAGAAAGCTCTCAGAACTTTAGTCAGTACTGGCCCTGATGTTGTTCACGTCCAATTAAATTGTTTTTTCTCGCACTGATTCTTCGAGAACTTTTTATGAGTTAATGCAGATGAAGTTTATGTTTTAACACCAGGCAAATTTGTCTCAATACGGATTAGCTACTGGCATATTTGTAGAAACACAGTTCAGCAACACGAAAGCATCGAGGATTAAATGGGATCGTGGCGTAAAGCAAACATATGCTCATATGCTCGATTCGTTCGGGGAGACTGTGCCCACCCGTGCAGAGCGAGCGCAGTATGTACATTTGCTGATTTTGAAGAAGTTTCAATGTTAGAATTTTCCCCCTCAATAAAGTCAGCAACAACATTAAAATCAATCGAGAGGCAGCAGGCTGATACCCGCAGTCTTGTGGACAGCTGATTTTCAACACCTCTGTGAGAAGACTGCAGTCTTTTTGAAACATCAATGATCCGCCATCCAGGAAAAACACGCACGGGGTGGGGGCAACACGAAGACAAACCAAGGTTAGCCACACACTTCAAGGTCTCGCAAGTCAGGCAGCGATGGTAATACTTTGATCCTCAACCTCCCACTGACACCTCAGCTTTGATCAAATGTGAAGCAGCAAACTGTAAACTTTGTCAGAGGCCGCTGGATTCGCAAAGCAAACAGCAGACACGCACGTGGATACGTGGTCGTGTTATGTGTACACAACATCAACTTAGAGAGTAATTGACCCGTATTATGGCAGCTACAGCTGCTGTGGCTCTGTGCCCATTTAGAGGACTGTTGGGCATCCAGCTGGCGTGACGTCCTTGCCTCAGCACCAGGAGGGGGGTGGGGTGGGGTGAGGGGCGTTAAGAGAGATGGCAAACTCTCACAGGTAACCAACCGGATTGAAAATCGATGGACGAATGCACATAAAAATCCAAAATCCACTCTGAAAAAAGTCTACTTGGTTAGATAGGCGAGCAGCCAGTGTCACCGCTGAGTATATACATGTCACACACTCACACACACATGCACCCGCAGATAACTATTTCTTATCACTGGCTCCCAGGCTAGGACTAAACGAAAGGCGGCATGTCCGCTTGGGCTCACTGGCAGGTGGCTTTTTGTGGTACTAGAGAGACAGAGTCAGATAGGCAGACACACAAACGCACACAAGCACAAACTCTATGTGTGCAGCACAGACAACTGGTCCAGCATCTGCCCAAGGCATCTCATTCTGTCTCTCTCCCCACACCAAAGTACATTGTGTGAATGCGTCTATACGTGTGCATGTGTGAGCGCGCAGAGTGACAGGCGAGGAGGCTGTTTTTGACTGGCCCACTGTTCCCCGTGGGGGAGCGCCTGACAGCTACCTGAGCTCACTCTCTCTACCGGGAGGGGGGGGAAGCGAGTGTAAAGCCATCCATGAGTGCATCTGTATTTTTGACAGGGTGTGTGTTGGAGAGGTGTAGGCATTAGGTGTCTGTCTCCCTCTTTCTGGCTCTCTCGCTCGCACGTACGCGTACATGTGGCCAGGTGCTAGCATGAAGGCATTGTCATGACTGGCCCGCTGCTCTGCCGTCACTTCTCACCACACACCCTGTGCTCCTCCGCGTGTTTGTCTACGTGGGTGTCAGTGTGTGGCTCCGAGGCAAAACCATGCGAGCAGAGTGACAAGAGGTGAAATTCAATCGAGCTGTGTCAGATGTGTACAAGAGGAAGGTTGTCTGAGAGTATGACAGGGGGAGCGGAAAAAAACAAAACCCACCAGAGACCGAGATACCGGGTCGACAAAAAAGATCTCTCTATGATCTAAATGTATCAGCTGTGTTACAATATAGCTAACACTGGTATCATATGGTAAAAATATAAATAAAATGCTTTACTTATTTTTATTCTGAAAATACATAATAATCAGTTACAGTAAAAACATTTAAATGATTTTAAAAAAATCATGAATGCCAGCGCTGGAGTGTAAGGGGATCTGTTCTGCGATGCTTTCCTATAAGAAACTCTCACCGTAGCCTCAAGCTTAGCTCGCTGACAAAAGACTGACACTGGAGCTGAGGCCTCTGTCAAAACAGAGATACTAGCGCAGGCTCTGGAATGAGAGTAAAAGCTGCACGGTTATGTACTGGGAGCTGTTCCCTGGGAAAAATTGTCCCAGCACCTCATAACAGATACGTTTGACACTTCCAATTTCTTTAGCACAAAAGACAAACAAAATCCCTTGGCAGTTAATATGAACAGCATTATCTGCCACGGCTGAAAACAAAAACAACACGAACAAAAACTTCGCCAACATCATATTCCCACTGTGCCGCCCTCGACCTAGTTTGACTGGCGGGTGATCTATAGTAGTGCAGACACGATAGGAAGAAGCGAATGCAATCATCTACCAGAAGGCGATGTAAAACTCTCTCTCCTGGAAGCACACACAGAAGCAAAGTGTTTGAAGTACTGCTACTATATGTGAGTGCTAAATGAACAGTTAACAAAGCCCAGTAACTTTCCGACTTTGCGTCTCACACATAACTACTAGTTTTTCTGTATTACTGAAACATCAGGTGAAAAGAAGAGGATGCTGCGGTCAGGGTGAGTTGGTCTGAACTCGAACTTTATTCAATTAATGCTTCCAGATCTCTATGTGTCCTGTCACCGCTGCCACAGCGATGTCTTTCGGCTCATTTCTAACAATTCAAATGAGCCAATAAAGATCAGTGATTTTAAAGATGGATTATTTATTAGACTGTACTGATTTTTTGGTGTTGATTGTGCCTCACAATATTAAAAATTGAGCAAAGTGCTCCAGCATTAACAGGGTGTTACTCTCATTAATGTTAGAAACTCTGATAAAGCCGCTTACTGCAAGAACAACAAAGCTGTGACACTGACTAAAAGGTCTTCTCTTAGTCGAGTAGTGAATCCATGTCATGTGTAGGCCGACAGCAAAGCCTGCTCTTGTGGTAAAAATGTTTATTTGTAATTAATAAGGAACGGACTGCTGGTACTAAACACCAACAATCATTAAGGCTATGTTTTGTTTTGCTTTTGGGTAATAACTGTAATATGAAATAGAAAATGCTGTAACGTTTTGCACCTAGCTGCACTGGTTCCAGCTTTCAGACTTGGTCAACAACCCTCTAGAGCTGTTTTAAGTGCTGGGGAAGGTGCATGCTTTTGTGTACAAAATTGCAAAAGCCCACTCAGGCTTATGCCATTTTCACTATAAATGTAAGCTTTTCGATTCTTGGTGCAAATGTCTTTGTGAGTGCAATGAGTGTGAATATGTGTATGTGTGAATGCTCATTGGTCCATGTAAGTGTGTAAGGTAATCTCCCTTCAAGCCCCGCAGCGTTAAAAGCTTCACTTCCATGCTGTTTTCTTTGCTACCGGAGGCAAGGGGAAGAAAATCCCATTGGGAAGAAAAGACAGCATGTCCAGTTTGTGACTGTCGAGGCAAGCGTCTAGTCCAGGTAACATGTCATCCCTGCGTTTGGACGACTCACCCATTAAATGTGACACGGTGTCAGAGATTTAAGGGGGGGCTCTCAGCGCCTATGAAAGGAAAATGACGGTGCTGTTCTGATTAAAGCCACAGTAGAAAAACTATGTGGTTTGTGATTTGAAAGAAAGTAATGCATGGTTCTCTGGTGGCAATTTTCCACATCTTCTATTGCCAGTTCTGCTGCTTTTGGATTTAGAATGGAACTAGGCTGTTGCACTTTGCAGTTCATTTCTTTTGTGGAGCAAAACACATATACACACACAGAGTGGTTTTTTAATCCAGTAAGCAACAAAAGCAGACCGTTTCAGGACAGCGAAGTATCAGAATTCGATCAGAATGTGATTGAATGCACGGTGGGATAAGGGATATACGCCTCTTCATACGGTGTATTATCCGGGCGACATGTGTTAGCGGCTAGCTTTTCGACACAGATTCAGAGGAACACAAATTCAATAAACACGACACAGAAGCAGCAAGTTCCCATCACTCTGAGACGCCATCTACCCTGTGCTCTGTGAACAATATGTCCTGCAGCCTGTTTTTGTGGTGAAAGGCTCTATCAGTTTCATTGTTTTGCTGCCTTGTTGCATCTACCTCAAACAAAGCAAAAGGAGGGGTGCAGAAATGGACTATGGTCGCGAGCATGAGCGCGCTCAGACCCAATAAGGCTTGACAGAAGCGCCTCAAAGTGGCTACTTTAGGGAAGGAATACACGTCTTTGCATATCTTGTTTTGGCTCGGTCTGTCATACTTTTGAATTATTTTACAGCAGTCTGGTCTGTTTCAGCGAGAGAGGAAAGAAGCAAGTGAGAGGGAAGGTAAAGGAAGGTGTGCATGAATAATTAACAATACTGAACTTTACATGGGTGACAAGAATAGCGGCTGGATAACCGGGACTGTTGAGGCCAGTGATGCACAAATGTCAAAAGTGCTGGATACTCCGCTCAGGTGAAGCCAGTCGTATGGTGATCAGATTAAATCTGCACACGGCGGCTTCGGCATTGACTAATGACCTAGTGACTGTCAGAAAATCAGGAACGGAAAGTTGATGGAGGGAGATACAGCTCAGTGGCATCGAAGCGACATCACATTAATGTTGAATGACTCTAAATTCATTACCCTCTAGCACTCCTAGGGGACATCTTCCACTTACTTCTTAATAAAGGGACCCTTTCTTTTCAGCTGACACTAAGTAATACAGATGTGCTCCCTGCCCGGGCGGCTTTTAACAGTCCCCTCTTTCCCTCTGTCTCCTTATCTCTCCTCACCTCGGTAAGAGGGCTTTAGCCTCTCTATCCGTGTAGCTGTACCAGAAGACCTTTGCAGTGAGGGGACAGGTTGCTATGGCAACAGCTAGTGATGCAATCAGCACAAAGTGGCTTCTCTCATCAGGTTTTACTGGAAACTTTCCGTCATGCACACAGGTGGTTTACATATGCACAAATACACACATGCGCATGCACGTCAAGCTGCCTCTGTATCAAATTCCCTGCAGTGCTTTTTAAAAATAACTGTTAGGTCTCACTGCACTAATTATACATCACTCCTCTCCAAATCGATGCTCTGGGGTGAAAATCTAATTTTGAAAATCAAATTCTCGTGCTGGCTGCGTGCAGCTCTGAGGCTATAGGTGCTTTGCATAGGTCTGGGGGAAAAAGCAATAGATGGGTGGAGTATTTGTTAATAGTTTCCTTCTCTGCACCTGACGCTATACAGAGCCTAGAGTCCCAAAGTGTCATTGCAGAATAGAAACATGAAGAAACATAAAGGTGGCCGGCAGCTGTAAAATATCTGGGGGTAAAAACCCTACACTGCTTCTATTGATCTCTGGTTAGCGATCCTCGGGGACCAATGGAGTCAATTATCGATCTCGCTGCAATCTTACAACACCCAGCGTGAATGAAGAAAACGCCTGGTCACAATGGAACACCCCACCTCACCAGCTCAATATGAGAAATTGCTTCTTTAAACCAGTTAAATGAGAAGAGAGAAAAAGGGGCGAAGGAGGGAAAGAAAGGAGACACTTTCAAAGGATTGAAAAGAAAGGAAAAAAAACTTTTTCTCATGTTCTGCTTTTCCAGTGCTGTTCTTATCAGGGCAACAGCACAATGAACAAACTGAAGAAAAGAAAAACTGTAAAGAGCTATTCGTTTACTGCATTTTCTCTTCGCCTTTGGCTGCAGTTCTCTGCTTGAAGATGGAGGGTTTTGAGTGTGTGAGCATGTCTTTGTGTGCGGGGTGTGTGCGTGCGTGTGTGCGATGGCTGGTACAGTACAGTATTTTCTCCTTCTCTCACATAAAAGGGGCAATCAATTTCCTTCTCCTCCTGCTTCCTGAATGCAACACACAGGCTCGCATAGCTGAGCGCCTGGGCCATGACCTGGCTAACATGCAGGATGAACTTATTTACCAAACTCCACAGACCAAGGCGTGCCAGAAAATGAGAGATAAAACTGAAGACAGAGGAGGTAGGGGCTGAGGGGAGGGAGCGACAGGTTTTATTAGAAGAAATACTGTATGAGATGAAGAAACAGAAGGGTAGGGAGGTTAAAGAGAAATATGAGAGGCAGATGGAAAACCACTACAATGTGATTCCCTCCCATCTTCTACATGAGAAACCTGCAGTCCTGTAAGTCTAAAAAACAAACCCTCACCTGCTGCAAATAATCTGAAGGCGGCAACATGCATAATTAATGCTTTAACTTCATTTCCTCTTGGTTTTTATTAGAAAAAGGGAATAAAGGAAAGCTCTGAACTTCTGTGTCTATAAAACAGCACTGTTAGCTGTGTTCGTTGCTCTTATTTGTATCGCCGGTAAAAATCAGTAGGTCAAAATTTGAATATATGGCACCTTCACTCGTTAGAGGAGATCTGCATTTTTAAAAGTAATCAAACAATCTCTAAGAGTCGCTCATTTTTCCCCGCTGGCTTTGTTGCTCAGTCACCTCGACTACTACTGTAGTTACAGTAGTGTTCTGAGATTTTGTCAATGCTATTTCTAGCCTCCCTTGGCTATGGTTACTTTTTTAATTTTAATGATGTCCCACTGGCATAAACAAACCATACAAAAGCTACAGTGAGCACACACAAAAGGGTTTTTTAGTTTGTGGATAGTTCAGTTTCACTGTAAGCTTGCCAGCAGCTTTATAGCTGGAGACAGGAAGTGGGTTGAAGTATTTAAAGCTTTTGTGATGCCTCACAATTGTAACTAAATTTTAATTAAAACATTTATCTGTGTGTGAACCTAAGAAAGGGGGTCTGCGCACAAACTGTTTTATGTGTGTGATTTTGGACCGCAACATTTTGGCTGCTGCCCGTTGTTAAGGGAGCACAAGACACGGGGAAGCGCTAAGTCATCTGCTAAGGCTACTAAGCTTCGTTAGCAAAGTGCATTAATGCTAAGGAGCATATTAATAAAATACTAAATTTTCACTCACCAAATTGAAGCAAATGTTTCTATAATACCTCATAGCAGACCAAATTATTTGTCAGACAAGTCTTTTTTTTTTTTAAATGTAGTTTAAAAAGGCACCAATGACGTAAACACAATCATGAGCTCCACTTCACCGATTAGCGAGGCCTAGCAGCCTACAGCTGCCAGTGTCTGCACATCTGTTATTCAAAGTGGACACATACTTAAAGTTAAGCGTTTACATGTCTAAATGAATGAGTTATAAACTCACCTACATTTGTCATGATGGGGAGAAGCGGCTAAAGAGACTATATATTTTTTTTTTATTTAAAATGTTCTTTCATCACATCTTAACAGAGGAGTCTATGGGCACTGATTTACTTTTGGAATCAGCCTCGAGACACAATTTAGAGGAACTGCAGGTGTTGGCAGTACTACATTAGTGTGACTTTTCAGCTCCATTAGACAGCAAGATAACTTTAGATAACTTGTTGTCACTGACCTCAGATCATCTTTTGGTTGTTTATAGAAGACTCGACATGACAGGGTTGTTGATATTAATCCCAAAACCTTACTTATGCTAAACAAATGTCATAATATTATCCATCTCGTAAGATTTCTCTCCTGCAATTAACTTTGCATTCACTGGCATCACCTCAGTATTTTTCTGTTCAGTTTTTTTGGCATTCAAACTATAGAGCAAATGGATTTTTCACACCTACTTGGGTGTGAGAAGTTATTTCAAACCCTGGAGCAGTTCTCTGTTTTGTTCACTTTGTTTGGCCATATGAGAGCCAATGATTGCCAAAGCAATTAGACTGAGACCTTGTTGAGAGAGCTTTCAAAATATGTTTCAGAACCAACCCCAGAGCTGTGTATGGCGTGGAAGCACAATCAGCCTGCAATCCAACAGCTCTAATACAAAGCCTATTCATTATGGATTGTGCACAATGTGATTTATTGGGAATCTATAGATTTAGCCAAGGAGACTGTGCTTTCCTGCACAAAAGTATGAATCAATACGGAGCTCAACAAGGGTTAATGATTAGTTACGGGTCACTTAAACATCTCACCAACAGCTGGTCGTGTTTGTCGTCATGCAGAGCACTACACATGCAATTTAGGATTTGAAAAATCATGACATTCATCACCATCAACATACCCAAATGGCCAGTGGCCAAATCTTTCAAAAATGATCAGTCTTTTCCACTTTTTGTTGTTTTATTCATGCTATCCTTTAGGTCTCAGAATATAACAGGTGCTGCTTCTTCATAAATCAGCCCTGAAATATGACAGCTCTTGACAGCTTCGAACATCTGCCTAATCACGCTTGTTGTGGGAGAAAAATACATGAAGGGTAAATGAGGAAAATCACTCGGTTGTTTGTCTTGATCAGGCAGGGACAAGAACGGGAAAAGACGGTGGGGACTAAAGTAGAGAGAACAATGTAATGAGAATTAAACAGCAAAAGCCTTCAACTCATGTTGCACCTGTATAAGCCATACATCCTGAAAACAGCAAAATAGGGGATTGAATGTAGTAAAGTGGCAGCTAAGATAAGCTAATTGTGTTGCAAGGTGGTTTGTGTTTTCCTGATCAAACTGTTGGGCAGATGGGAGAAAAATTGACACTGCTATTCTTTTGAACCGCCGACTGGAGCATAAAAAAGTGCATAAATTACTAAGACAGCAATGACTTTAGTAGTGCTTCTCATAGTGAACTGGTCCAATCATTCCCTCCTTATCTTAGGAGACAGAGAGGACACCTTACCCCTGCTAGCAATGATCGTGCTTTGCTCAACCCAAGGTGCTTCACAGGAAATGCAACTCTACATCCCATCAGCTGTCTTGTTCTATTTAATGAGTCACATGGGGAAAGGAAACAAGCCGCGTGTTGGCACGAACAAACTTTTTCCCCGTCACACTGTTCCAGATTTTCAAATTCTCTCTCCGAGCTTTCTTCCACTATATCAATAATGGAGGTGCTGGTGACAGAGCCCTATTCTGTCACCTCACATCTTCTCCACAAACTCAGCAGCAGCAGCAGGCAGAGATGCTCCCTGAGAACAGATTACAGCCAGTCTGCAATATACATGAAGAAAACCAGAATGGCTGCCAGCGAACCCCTCAATTCAATTATTCAGCTAAGCCAATATTATGAGGAGAGGAGACCTCTTTTGTTCACGTCTCAGAGCTCGTCACCCCAGCTCACTGTCACCTCCCAGACACCTGTACTGGACTCTCTTTTGAAAGACACTTGCTTTTCATATTACGTCCACGAAGAGCAATTTTTTTTTAAGCTCGCTAATTGCATGTAGTCATTCGAGGGGCGACTCACATCCACTCAGATGTGCTCGCCTAACCTCCTCCGCGCCTGTCTTTTCTCTCTCTTGTTCACACGCTCCACTCTCTTTCATTCCATCGCTCATCACTGTCATTCAGTGTTTCATCAGCGATGCACTTGCTCTCGCTTCATACATTAAAAAGGAAAGTCGTGTGCACGAGGAGCCAACGCTGTCACTGTTGCCGCAGCATGGGGTTTCAGACACATTTGCACTACACACCCACTCCAAGTGTCCTGGAGAAAACTGGGCAGCAGTGACAACTTTTCAAGTCATAGCCCAAGCTCTGCATCTGATTAGCAAAGCGAGAGCAGCTCATCCTAAAGGTCACATTGCCAAAAATTAGGATTGGCTTAGCACAATTTAGAAAATACAATTACCTCAAAGTTTTACCCAGGATGCGGCCACGATGAGAGGTAGAGTACAGATTTTGAGCTTTTCACACAACCAAAGGCCAGAACAAGAGTATCATGCTGTATAGTGCTGTGCCTAACTAAAAGCTGTCAGGCTGCCTAAAACAACCAGTGAGCTCTTCTTCCTCACAGCAATGCAACCGACTGAGATGAATTAGTGTGATTTATTTGTTTTCTCTGTGAATAAAAAGCAGAAGGGTCCAAGCATTATGTGGATGCTGGCCATCATAACTTAATATAGCCTTTGGCTCCCACCGTTCTGGCGTTTTGCACGTGTGTAAACAAAACCAAAGTGTGTGAAAAACATGTAAGTGCACAGGTTAACTTTGCCCTCCGTGTTAGATTCAATATGTTGTATTTTAATCTAGTAGAAGACGATTGCACACAAACTACAAATCAATATCAGGCTTTATGCTCTGCATCACATAATGCCCAGGATTTCTGCTCACATGGGACAATTCCACAAACAGTGTTTTCCTTCATGTGGCGACGCTGAAAGTGAGTGAAAAAGTTTTCTTCTTGTCAAATGCTGTTTATTATGCTGACTGACACTGAACCTCGCTCGGGGTTTTGTGGAACTGTCTAATATTAATCTTCTGTGTGGTTGAAACGGTACCTGCTCTGCTACCATCCGCTCCCTTTAAGCCTTTATTTTTGGTGTCATGCTTTCTGTTTAGTAACAGTGCCTTATTGGGTTGTTTACTGTTACCCAGCATGCACATCTCTGGCAGACTGAAGGCAGTGAAGACAGATTGTGCTACATTTTCCAAGGTATTTAGGTCTCCGCAACCCAAAGGCTGAGCATATTTCATGCAAACATGATGGGCTATTAAGCATTAAAAAGCGACATACCTTAATCCATTTTCAGTAACAAAGCTATAGGTGGTCACATTTAATGTGCTCCAAAAAGGGAATAACAGCAAAGAGCCACAGAAACAAAAGACCGTTTCATTATTTATGTGCTATGGGGAAAAAATGTTACTTGGAAATCACATTCAAGGCTGCTTTCAAATACTGCTTGCATGCATGATTACTACCTGATTTCCTGCATTTCCCTCAACACCTGCACTGGTAATAAAAGGAAATTGTGTTTTTCACTTCAAATTAACAGAAAATGAACTATTTGAAATCACCAAAGTTATTTTGCGATCACAGGGAATATAATAAAAGCAAGGAGAGTGGGATTTTTTTTCCTTTTGTCAAACATTCATTTTCCAGCAAAATATAACCTTAAATTACTTGCTGAATGTTAGCTGAAGGATTTTGGCATTTGGCGGTTTGAACATGTGACCATTTCAAGTCACTTCTTTGAAGTATCGAATCATACCACTACTTTTTTCCCCCCTATATGGCCAAAATTCAATGTTACTGGTCGCTCTTGCCAGAGGCAATCAAGCCACCGGCAGCTTCATTTACAGTAAAGTGCAGGAGAGAAAACTGGGCCTTTAAGCTGGTTCCCGCTACGGAGAAGAGAGGGTGCTCCATTTTATTTTATTTTTTACAGATTTTCTGGAGGGAGCCCAAGTCAGTGGCAGATGGCAGCAGGATGAGACTCAGAGACAACCTGGGGAGAGCTTGGAAGGAGAGCCAGGAAGTGGCAGCTCTCAAGTGCTGAGCTGGTCTGCACTGGATAAAAGGCAGGCGGCCTCTCTCCATATGCTCCTCATTGCTATGCCTGATCACAAAGAGGTGCTCATAGACTCATTGCCATTGTCACTGGAAGGAATTTGGGATAGTTGGAGAAGAAATAAACATTTTTTAGGCAAGACTGTATGGAACTGTGTTGAAAGCAGGAAACTGAGCCAATTAGCCATTTGCCAGTTGCTATTAAGAGCCACCATATGGAAAAAAAAAAAAGTGGAAAAATGAAAGGGAATCCTTCCTGAAGTCTTCATTTAGAAGTGCATTTGAGATCCAGGAGGTAAAGGACATTATCTGTCCCTAAAGAATGTAAAATAATATTTTTAAGGTCCCGAGCTGAAACGCTCACACAGGAAATATTGACCGATGCGCTTGCCCAATCATGAAAAAAGCTCTTAGACCAGCCGAACCACCATGGCCCTCTGGTCAATCAACAGCTTCTCGATGCTCTCCCACCTAAACAAAGACTACATCATTCCTATCCACATCTCTCATTGCATCTCCTCCTCACATCTCTCAATCTCTCCCCAGTCTGATCAATAACTCTGACCTGCGGATCAATAAGGCCGCAAATCACTTCATTTTCCTCTCTCCTCCTCCTCTTTTTTCACCGGTATCCCTCCCAGCCAAAGGGGGTTGGGCATTCTAGGCTTAATTGCTTCTTGTACCACGGTCGGAAGAGAAACTGAAAGTTTGTCAGAGCAGTCCGGGTCATTTGAAACTGGGTCACCATCTATTATTCCAAAAGCTAACAAACACAACATCACACACTTCTGTCAGGGCCATTTCCTGTTAATAGTCCTGAAAGGTGAATGTAGCATATGATTGTGTTTCAGATTTTCAGAGAACGAAAGTGTGGCGTTAACTGCCTATCCATCAACCGGAGGTTTTTCTCTGCGGTGCCGCTGTGGCCATAAGCTCACACAATGTACACTGCCTCACTTAGAGAGGATAGGTAAAGTAAGGGTTAGAGAGGGGGAAAAAGTGGCTGGCGTAGATTCAAATTTATAGGCAGCGTTCATGCACTACTGGCTTTAGCGTTAGTATTATAGCACCAAAGGCCCCCGCCGGGCACCGCTGTGGAATTAATTGCCAGTGACGCGAAAGTAGCACAAAAAGTGCCACGCTTTTGCGCTTTTCATTACCGTGCCGGGAGTCTTTCTGTGCAGCTTTGTAATATTTCCCAGGGAGAGGGAGGGAAGGAGAGAAATGGAAGGAGGAGAAGGTGGAACGGTGATAAGTAATATGGTGCTGACTAGAAGAGTGTTTAGCTCATCTCTGTTCATTTGTCTTCATTTTCTCTCTTTGGAACACTTAGCCCATCCTGACCCACACCACTGTAGCTCGACTAAGTAACAGCTGTGCGCGTGAACCCACAAGTGGCTGCACCTAGAAGCACGTGCATGCAGTCACCTGCAGGCACTTACAGTAAACAGATTCACACGTATGTGTTAAGGCTCACAAACAAAGCCGGGTGCTGTAAAGCGGCAATTTCATCTTTATGTATGCAAATAAAAAGAAGTGTAAGGCAACACCTACATGAAAATGAAGATTCCCAGCGGGAACTCAAATTTGCCTAGAATCGTCTCCATATTAAATTTTTATGATATAATATTAATGTTTTTATTAAAACTACTCATCATACTCTAGTAAATAGACAGCAACTCAACACTGTGTTAGATACAGAACTTCAACTGCTCATTAATGCAAATATCTAATCTGTCAATCACATGGCAGCAAATCAGCGCATTTAAAGGCTCACTCAATTTCTGCTCAAGATGACCTGCTGAATGTCAAACTTGACATCAGAATGAAGAAGAAAGGTGACTGAACACAATGTGTTGTTGGTGCTAGACCGGCTGGTCTTTCTTTTTCAGAAACTGTGGTTCTACTGGGATTTTCCCACAGCAACCATGTCTAGGATTTCCAGAGAATAGTCTGAAAAAGAGAATATTTCCAGTGAGGGATAGCTCTCTTCAGACTGCTTCGAGCTGATAGGGAAGCGTAAGTAACTCAAATAACCACACGCTACTAACAAAGTATGCAGAAGAGCATCTCTGAATACACAACACAACAGCAGAAGATCACACCCTTGATCACTGTCAGCTAAGAACAGGAAATTGAAACAAATGCTTGAAAACATTGCCTGGTTTGATGACTCTTCATTTCTGCTGCAACATTCAGAAAGTTCGGTCAGAATCTGATAAAAGCACCAAGAAAGCTCGGCTGCCTTCTGCCTTGTATCAACAGTTCAGGCACATTTTGGTCTCCTACCAACTGAGTTACATTTAAACACAGCAACCAACTAGAATAGTGTTGCTGACGTCTGAATATGACCTAAACGGCTTCCACAGAGCTCACTCCAATAGAGCATGTTTGAGATGTGGTGGAATGAGAGATGATTATTACGACTGTGTACAAATCTACAGCGACTTTGTGATGCCATCATATCATGAACCAAAATTTCCAACACCTTGTTGAATCCGCCATGAAGAATAGAGGCAGTTGTGAAAGCACTAACAATGCAACAGTCCAGTGAGAGTATATTAAGAACAGATATTATTACAGTAATTAACTATAACTGTATACAATATAATTATTATTGTGTATTTCTCTTTTCAGTGAGTCACATGATCAGTGCCTATCTGTGACCCTGGCTTCACTGGAAATACGTCCGCTATACAGCCCTAAAAACAGCACAACTATTAGTAAACCATCAATCAAAAATGCAAAGTGTTTATGTTTATTAAGACAAAAAAAGGTAGCTCATTTTGAAGCAAGACATTTCAAAAAACCCTGGACAGATGTCTACTGGGTGGAATCAGCTCTTTTTATAACAGCACTTCATAAAAGCATCTGAGAGAAGAAGGAGACCAGCTGCTGTAGTTCTGAAAGTAGAAAAGTTCCTACTGTTGATTAATACAGAATTTCTGTGGCTCAAATGTTTTTGGCTGTGTTGTAGTTTTCATTTCATAATGTGTCAGAGAAGCCAGCTGAGCACCTCTACTCTTTAAAAAACGGAGCTATGCTGCTGTTAAACTTAGAGTATGTGGTTTGGCATTTTTTGCTAAACTAAGAATGGCCTTTCTGAACAGGAAGTAATCTGAAAGGCAGCGTATCGTGCTGCAAAATCAAACGGAGTACTGCCTGGGAAGCTTATAGCGTTTCAATATTTTATAGTTTAATTTGATTTTTTTTACCTCTGTCTCCCTCAAAAACAAATTTCTGTAAACCTCTTGATGATATTTCACAAACAATTAAATCCCTACAATATCTGCAATTCTAGAAATTTTACAGAGCGGTAAAAGGCACACTCAACCTCTCTGGGATGCTCTTTTTATATCCAGTCATGTTACTAACCAGCTTAATTGGTTTCCAAATGCCCTGCTGTGCTTTTAGGAGCTTTCCCCAACTTTTCACTGTTCTGTTGCTGCTGTTCCAATTTTTTCAAAAGATGTTTCTGCAATCGAATTCAAAATAAGCACATATTTAAAGAGCAATAATATTTCTTACTTTGAATATTTAGCATGTTTTCTCTGAACAGTTTTTAATTAAATATCTGCCTTAAATGATTTAAAGACTACAGGTTTGTGTTTGTGTTCAAGTTTTACACTGCATTCCTACTGAACAAGGTTATAAAGTAAAACTGAGTCTGATGAAATATTGATACTGTATACAAGCCTCTCACAGCTGTTCTCACTACAGTGGGCTCAAACTCAAAGTTGAGCTCTTGCTTTATGTATTTTACTATATTCACAGTAAAACAATTTAACAGTTTTAGTATATGCAAAATAAGCGTGAAACTGGAATCTGGAGCTGTCACCTAGCTTTCCCACTAAAGTTTCCTCCGCCCTTCATTAACAGTGCTCCTCATTCACCCGGACAAAGATTCCACCCAAAAGGCAAAGGATACATTCTTCGGTATCAGAAAATTGGTTGTCAACGGCACCAAAGAAGCCAAACAGAATGGTTGACAGTGGTCCAATTTGGTAGCCGGGACAACCAGGTAATTGCTATCGTAACCGTAAACACATTCATATCGCTCCTTTCCTGCTCTCTCGTATGTTTCTCAATGTGGCTTGGCATGGCTGTGGATGCACTGACTAAATTACACCACATTCCACTCACACAGTGCTGCATATTTTCTCCATAAGAAAACATTTTTAAACAACCAGCCCCTTCTTGCACACACACAAATATGCATTCACTGGCAGTGGACGACTGCAGGGGGGTCAGACACTGCGTCGAGGCTCTGGAGAATTTGTTTCACAGTAGCTTTTTTTTTTATTTTATTTTTTTTATTACATCCTTAATTCATCCAGGTAAAAGTTGCATTTGCAGAAATGTTTTGGGTATCCATTGCATATACAGAACCAGTCAAAGTATGGCAATAATGAATCAGCATTTACTCGTAAAACAACTTCATTATGCAAATTCATATTTCCTTTCTTGCAATATATGAGCAAACAAAACAAGCAGAAACCATCAAGCTGCCTCTGAGGTGTCCTAAAACCAGAGAATGGAAGACTTTCTGTAATGATAATATTAAAAAATAGCAGCACTGGGTGTGTGCGCGTGTTCAGATGTGTTGTGTGCATGGTGACTGATAGTTCACTGATCCCATCTTTAACAAACCAGTGAAGTCTGATTGATGCCTTTTGTTTTAGTTCATCCCTCTTCTGTGACACCAGAGGCCAAACTGAGTGACTGGACAGCAGCTGGTAGGGCTTTCACGTCTGCTTAAAGGACATTTCAGTCAAGCAGATGCTCAAACGCTAAGACCGCTGCTACACCTATTCATGCAGGAAAACCAATATATGTATATCTGGACAAATACACTCATTTAATACAAGCAGATTTAATATAATCTGGGAGATAAAGGTCTGTGTGCAGTCTTTCTTTTAAATCCATGCTGCACAAGGTTAACTCTGAATCACAGCTTCAGTAATGTGATAACTAGGTGATAGTGCACAACTCTTTGCTTAAGTCACAGCCTCGAATTAAAAGGATTTTGCTCAATGACACTTCAGCAGGGGAAATGCTGAAGGGCTCTAAATTGTGCAGAATCATGTGGGGTCCCTTGGTTAAAGGAGGGTTTCTATTTCCAGCACATTTAGCTTTACTGGGCTTGTGGGCTTGTAAAGCGAGGTTCTGGTGACTGGTGGTATCGCCTCGTATACACTGCATGTGTATCCATGCAGGTACCCATGAGACTCATCGCAGTTACATACACATAGACGGTGTTAAATGTCACTTTAGACTTGATCTTTGTGAGGTATTTCTTTAATATATTTCTGCTTTTCTATAACTTTCTTTGGTAAGTGATTAGTTTTTTTCACTTGTTTGTGTGAAAATTAAACATAGAGCCATTACAGATGAGACTGACTGCTTAGTAATTTTATAGAATATGTCATATTCAACTGGAGCTCACCAAGGGCCAAAGAAAATTTGAATTTTGGATCAATGGATGCACAAAAAGTAAAACGTCACTCACTTATTAGTATTGTTATTAAAGTATTTTAAAAAATGGGCACGGTCACTGTGGCACCACCCAATGGTTTTTGATTTCTGCTACAAAGCGCAGCATTTTCGCCATTTTGCTATTTTGAAACTGGATGTGACGAGCATAGGACGGATCTGACCGTGAAACTGATTGCCTATGCAATGCAATGGCAATCTTCCTTTCTGACACTCAGAAATTACCAAAATGTACAAAATGGACTTGATGTTTCATGTAATAAGAATCTAAGTTACTAATCCCATGATCTCCTGAGAAAAGTGCTTTTAGTGGGGCCAATGGATGCTTTCCCAAAGATTTCAGTAGGACCCAAAGTCTTTCTGAAAATACAAATATTGCTATCTGGAAACCACTTTTGTGTTGGCTTCACTTTATGAGCCTAAAAGCTACATCCATCTCAAGTGAGTGATTGCATCACACATGGAAAGAAACACTAGTTTCAGCCCTAAAGACAACTTTTGTGAAACTTGTATTCCAACAGTTACTAAATGTGCATTTTGTGCACATAATATGAAAATGAACTGTAGACCTAAGTCTGCCCTCATAGCTTTTGTTCAATAAAGCCTGAGCGCAGTTTTACAAATCACTAACATCAATACTTGGTGGGGAAATCAACACCCATTTGAAAATGTACCCATTGTTCTGAGATTAACTCCAAACACGAGTTTTGCTCCTGTTGGAAATCATTAATGGGTGGGATTTTGCATAGGCATCTTTGTATATGTTTGTATTTTTATGCACAGTTCCACTGCCTAGAGGTTGTTTTTTGTCTCTTGTACACAAACACATACTTATCCATCTTTTTTCTTTTTTTTTTTAAAACTTGTTTTTTTCTTTCCCTGCCACCTTTTAATCGCCTTCCCTCTCTTGCTCTGGCTCAGATGGCTAGTTTGACTGTATTACTCTTGTGTGTGTGGAAAGCCTTCTCAGCGAGAGAAAGCAAGCGACAGATGGTTAAAGTGTGCAAAAGCACAGAGGACCCTGGAAAATATCACTGACACAAGGTTGCTCTGATTGTGTATGCCTGTGTGTGCTATTTCCACTTCATCTGCACACAAAAGACCAGTGTGTGCGCAACGACTTCACCTATTGATTAGCGAGGTCCCATCTTGTAGCCTCACGCTGAGCATTGGGGCAGTTGCTATCTTGCTGAGCGCATTTGAAATGGGACGTGATTAGCAAGGGGTGGAAGTGACTGAGAAAGCACGGGACAGGTAGCGACTTGTCAATCACAACGCAGGTCCACCTTAAGGCTTTGTTGAATGCTACATTGTAGTGTGTAAGACTATACGTGACCTGTTGAGTTCATAAAGTTTTAAGTATTTGTCGTGGAGATGGAGTAAATCAGCTGAGCAGTACAATCACTTTTACAGAGACTTCTATTATATTATATTGGCTCTCTACAACCAGAAGAGTCGCCCCTGCTTACGTTTGGAGAAAATGCTAGCTTAAGATACTTGTTTAAAACTTCAGCTTTCTCATGAATTTAAGTCTGCTGAGTCCAAATGTCACAATTAAAATAGTTTATCGGCTACCATCTCCAACATATTTATTCCTACCAATTCGTTGTGTGGACTGGTTATATTTATTTTGAAAGGATTTTGGCAGTAGACCAGTGCGTACAGTCGACTGTGTGTTTCTCTGTGTGAGTTCTGTACACGCTGCACGTGTTCAGCCATGACTCACAGTGAGAGTCAAACAGTGGAAGATACAAGGCAAGGTGTGTGAATCATGAGTAAACTGCAATTGGAATTGCAAAGCAAGCCTTGTAAATCAATTTAAACGGCCACGGGCACCAGGGTGCACAATTCCTTCACATATCCTCAGAACAGTTATAGAGCAGCTTGTAGAGCCGAATCGAAATTTCAGTTTATCAATAAGGCCAGATTTATGGAAATGTTTCATCTTTGTCACAGTACTGTACTTTCCAGCACGCTTGAGTTACACCAGATGTTAAAGCGTTCTGGGGGTGTTACTGAGAACTCTTTAAAGCCCTAATATAGCTTGCTCATGATAATATCTTTGAAGAAAGGGCCACATTACTACAGTGTGATTCCACCTACTGAATTATATTTATACGCTGGAGATCTTATGTTGACATTTTTCAAAAGTTCACATTTTGTAGACTCAACTGTCTGTTAGTTAATTGAAAAATCCAATCAAGAGTGTAATCCATGATTTAAAAAAATAATCATACCACAGGACAGATCACGCTTACAAACTACTGCAACCAGACTTTCTCTTACATTGTGAAGTGTGAAATGACTATAATGTAAACAAGATAAGATGGTTTGTAAATTAACACAGAGAATGGACTGTTTTAGCAGAATGCATGAAGGAAAGCGTTTTATATTTATCTTAATTGGAAAAGTATAAAAGGACTATGAAGCGTGAATTGTTTGTATCTGAATGTGTCGCAAAAGAAGTACGTTTGAAAAGTCTGAGATGAAAAAAGAGACCATCTGAGGGAAACACACACGCACACACACACACGCACACACACATGCAAAACCTCTGGGTTTCAGCTGTGGTTTTTAACAGCTGACCAGCAGAGCATATTCTATTCACATCAATAACAATCTGTCCATCCATCTGCTGTCAGCTCACTCCTCAGCAGTGATCTGGGAGAGAAATCCAGACTTCTCACAGAGCCAACTTCTCCGCCTTTGCAGTAAAGTTTAAATGAAGCTAAAAGCAGAGCAGGACAAAATTAAGTCAGCCACCGAGCATGACTTTTATGGCCTGCTGTATTCATCCAACAAAATCTGCTATTCAGCAAACTGCCTGAAAAGAACAGAAAAGCAGCAGAGTGGATCTACACTCTGACTGAACAGAAGAAGCAGAGGCTAAACAAAGTGACTGAATGAGTTTGCAGTGCAAAGCTCAGATGTCAGGTAAATTGAGGTCACCCTGTATACTTTCTTGAAAAAGTTTGCAAGTGATTCAGGTAAACCGATGCTCCACAATTAGCTGTGTTAGCTTCCCATATAGGTGTCAAGCATTTGTAGTTGTGGAGAGGTAGCTTGTATGAAACAGTGGACGCGGATGGAAACCTTTCCGCTTGCATCAACCTTACTGGCTTGATTTATGTCATGCAGGTGTGTATGTCTGGGATTTCAAACTAAGGGATGGCAGTTCACCTATAACTCTTTCATGAAGACTGCTCGTCTTCAAACCAGCATTGGGAATGAAACTAAAAAACACACATGCATGCTTGTACAACACCCCACTGCTGTGCCCTGTGGCGAGATGGAAAGCAGGAAGGCGATGTGTGCTTCCATGTCCAATGAAACTTTGACTGTTGTGTGAGTTTTTCTGTGTGAGTAAATGTAAGTCTGTGTGTGAGATCCCACTTTGCACTGAGACAATGCATTCCAAAGCAAATGCATCTGAGTGAAACCATCTCACAACATGTGTGTGTTTGTCCTTATATGTGAGGCATAAGGGGAAAGAGCAGATCAGGTATGAAGGTGCAAAGACTCCCCAAATAATCTCTTTTAAACAGCTTTTAATCTTCCTCCATTACCGTGCAACGCCTCTCCATCTTTGTTAGCAAGTGCGTCGAAATATAAATCGAAACGTGTGAACACAAATGCAACAATATGACAACAAAGCGCGGCTCGTTCAGAGACACTGATTTCTCTCCCTCCCAGTTCTGTCCCTTTCTTGCTCTCGAGCTTATCTATCACGCCGTACGCCAGCCAATTTATATGGAAAATACTTTTAATGTGCAACGACAAAATGCATCGCCTGCAAACAGCGTGGTCTACTAAGGCATAAGGCGCACATGCTTCATCTATTAAAGGCTTCTTGGCTGAACGATTTAGTATCTCCCAATGTTAAACACATATGGAAATACAGATAAATGCCTCCCTTTGTCTCCACAGCATCGCACCAGCTCGCCACGCTTGTTCCGCAGCCGTCTTCCTTTTCTACCTCTGGGAACAGAGTGGGAAGAGAAAACGCGGAGAAGGTATTCATTTCTGAATCATCATCGACTCAACTGCATGATATGTTTCCCCCTGGAGGGCACGCTAATGATCCATAGCCTGAATGACATATGTCTGAGGCCGATTAGGACACCGGAACATATCAACGGGGATCATGTCAGGCTGTATTAGTTCAGCTCCACGTAGGTGGGCTTGAGACAAGTTTGGAAAGTGAGACAGGTGGAATTACATCACAAGCATGACTTCATGCAAAATGACGCCAAATGTTGTTTCTTCCTTTGTGCCCGTTTCATTTTCGAGCCGCACAGGAGGAAATGCAGGTGAAGCTCACCGAGCAACATGCTTCTCTAAAATCTTCGTTTTGGATTTGTTGCCGTCCTTGGCTCAGGAAAACATTGCAGCATGTGTTCCTTGTTGCCAGCCTTTTGTTTTCTTTTCATATGGAGTGCTGCTATCTCACGCTGCCTTCAATCTCTCTTCATAAGCTCCTTCCAAGTTCACGAAGTGCAAATATGGCTTGTCACACACTCAACTTCTTTTTAGATATAAAAGCAAAATGGACCCTGAAACAAAAACCTTTGTTTTTAGCACAGAGACTTTGGATTTATTTCGCAAAGAAAGTGAGCTAAAGCTGCTTACAGCAAGAGCACAATGAGAGAAAACTGTGTCTGGAGCATTTGATGTTTTGCTCAGTTCCATTCTACTGTTCATGTACATGCCCAAAGGGACTGACAATAAATATTTATAGAATTTTTACAGTGCACTATTTATACATCACTTTTAACACACACTCCTTTAACAGAAAGATCACATCTCTAAAGCTTAGAAATCAGAGATAATTCCGACTTTCAGCCTCGAATTAACCACTGTCGGCCTGTTCATTTGTGCTCAACTTAATTATGATCTCTCCCAACGCACTTCAATGCAGACTAAGGTGACAGCAGTACGTGGGTTTGCTGCTGCTGCTGCTGCTGCTAAACTAGGCGAACGTGTGGAGAGTTTGTCATTGGAGAGGATGCCAGAACATTGCAGGCGAGCAGCTTTGAAATTTAGATTGCATCAGATTCTCTTTCTATTTAATGGAGTGCCAGACTGCATTAACTTGAATCACTTATGCTAAATATGGGGCTATTCATATGGTAAGTGGTGCTAGGTATGTATTTTTCCAGCTTCAATTTATGGATATCTGCGTAGTAAAGATATGAAAAGTAACAACCGCTTTCGTTAGAAAATATAACGCTGAAACAGAAGGAGAGAGCGAGAGAGACCCAAGGGCCTGGTTGCCTATTATGCATGCAGCAATTTTATTTTCATACACAACAGCAGGACATACAAAGAAATCAGCTATAGTGTGAGCGTGTCTATCTCAGTATATGTGAGTCACCTACGGCTAGAGCATTCCTACTGTACAGAGTACAACAGATAGTTCCCTTGAAAAATTAACGCAGAATGATTAATCTTGAGAAAATTTTATAGCATTTGTGTCCATTGCCAGTTTGTATTGTAATACTATCTCTGCCATTTCCACATGGTAGATTGCTTAAGCAGCACCAACAACAAATTCGTATTAAAGCTGCAAATGCTGGAATATTCTTAGGGGTTAAACTCTTCTACACAGGTCGCATCTCAGTTAAAATACAACAACAAACATAGAGTTTAACACTGCATTAAAACTGCCTAGCAATACCCATGCATTGTTTTCTTAGATTACAGAATAAATGGATACCGAATCCATCCTCCATTTTTCTCTGCAACTTGATGTGGTTCAAAAGGCTGAAAAAACTATAAATACTCCATAACAGATCTCATATGGTACTGTTTAAAATGTTAGCAAACAGATTAGACTTCAAACAGCATCCTAGTTTCTAATTTACCAAACAGAGAAGCGTTTCCATCTCATGGGAAAGCTTTTCCTTCCATCCAATGAACATGCATTGATAAGTATAAACAGATTTTTTAAGCTTTCCACTATGTTAGCTAGCTGTAGCCTGCTAGCAGCAAATTTCTTCACCAAGGACATGTTTTTTGTGACCGCTCATGGTCTTCAGGTGGACTATATTTGCCCGCTCCTTGTCATTTTTTTCTATTGGACATGCAAATAGACATAACACCACACCACGATCAAAGTTCAACATCCATGAGTGCAACTCAGTGCACTGTGTGAAAGGGCCTTTAGATAGCAGTCAGGTTGAACATAAAGTATCTCTAGTTTCAGGAGTAAAGAGTATACTTTTTTGCAGACTATAAATCAGAATAAACTGGAGCTTCTTTTGTTTAACAAAAAAACTAAAAAAAAAATTGTGAGCTTGGGAATACACTGATGGAGGCGCCAGAGATATAACGCCCACTCACGCCAATGTTTGCAATTTCACCAGATGTTCATCAGAAGTTTTCCAGAAGAAGCTCTCCACTTTTTGTCATCAAAAATAACATCTGGCTTTTTTTTTTTTCATGCAAACTACATAAAACTAAGTAGAGTAAGACTAAATACTCTTGAAACGCTAACTTGTGAAGCATGGAACAAAACTGCATTGGAGAACCCCCCTTATCAGGGTCACTGTCTACTACAGTCTCAATATAAACATGCTGTACTGCACAATTCTTGGAGCAAATTGTATGTTATCAATGCAAAAACCACGGGTGGACCTGCATTTTAGCTCCAATGCTAACTATCATACATTTTGTTATATCTGAAAGCTTCACCTGTCCTTGGCGTTGTCTTTATCTATCTATATATATATATATATATATATATACATATATATATACATATATATATATATATATATATATATATAATATATAATATATATAATATATATAATATATATATATATATATATATATATATATATATATATATACTTAATATGTAATATATATATTATATATATATATATATAATAATATATATATATATAATATATATATATATATATATATAATATATAATATTATGTGTTATATATATATAATATATATATATATTGTTAGTATATATATATATATATATTATGAGTAATATAAATATTAATATATTTTGGTGATAGTGATACTATATAGTGTTATATATATATATATATATGCACACACACATACACATAAATAGTAGTGTGTGTGTGGTGAAAGAACAGGCAGTGGAAAGGTTATTATGAATAGTGCATGAGGGTGGGAGAGGTTAGACCGTTTACATCCTGGAAATTGGACTGGAAATAATGGGAGGAGACATTAAGGTAGAAGTCTGACCTTTAACCCCACACTCTGCGTGTGTGTGTACAGGGGGAGGGTTTAAATAAAGAGCGCTGATTGGTCAAGCAAGTTTGATCTGATGTCTCAGTTAAAAAATCATTTACAAGAGTACAAAACAGATGGCTTCAATATAAAAGCCATTCACACTGCTGCCCTGTCAAATACGATTCATACCAACTTCACCAGTAAACACAAAGACACACAGCATCTTCAATAGAAAGACAAACACATCTCGCACAGTTCTCCGGCTCTGATATATATTTTTTAATATCCATCTGCCCCGCTACCGAATGTTATTTAATAACTTTCGAGGTGGCGAGGTACACATCTCCAACCTTTCCGCACTTTAGCAGCAATCAATGGCAGGAGAGAACTGAGACTTGTGTTGGCCATGGCAAATATATTTTATATATATTAACAGTTTAAGAGGTCACGCTTTGATTTGACCAAATTTTACCTCATTATTCAGTGCACATTTTATGTTTTGCAAATCAAGATATCACTGTGGAACAGCAGAGGGCAAAATCAAACAATTTTCAGCTGGAAAGCTCCCATAAAGGCAAATGAAATTAGAAGTAATTGACAACGTAATTTCTGTCTTTTTTATTATTTCACACACCGCTCGGTGGGAATGTAGAGTGGATAGGATTTGGTTTTAATTTTAAATGACTCTCTCAGTATGAAAAATAAAATAATAAATGAGAACATTTATGTACCAGTGCTGTCACACTGGCACAATAAAAGGAAGAAAAAGATTGTATTTCACCACAAAGTGTCTGTGGCCTTAAAGGGGCACACCACTGTTTTCAGGTGTCAAGTTGATATATTAGTCAGGGGACGCTATTCAGCGTGTGAAAAAAACTGCAGAAAGTCTACTGAACCTCTGCAGGAGCTCTGACAAGTCTGAGAAAATAACCCTAATGATGTCATCATCAGGGTTATTAATGATAATAACGATGTTAACAATGTTTAACTTGAGAGCAATTTTTAACTGATCGTCTGCAAACTGGGGGCATGAACTTTGAATTAAAGACCCAGCTGAGCTGCATCACGACAAGTAGTAAGACCGCTGTTTTTTTTCCTTCATCAATCGTGAGCTCCCCAACTTTTCGGAACTGGCTGCCGACCTCTCTATAAGGTCTCATGTAAGTAATGTGACTGACGTGAACGTAAGCACCAGTGGCATTTTATGGCTGCATCAAAGGCAAGTCTGCTGTAAAACACTTTGAAAAATTTAAGGCTTAATGAAACTTCAATCGATGACACGAGCAAATAAATTCACCTCAACGTACCAAGTTGAAATATGGAGATAATGACTTGGAGAGTTTCAAAATGTTCATCCTTAAAAGGACCTTTTGAATATTCCAGCCTAGACAAGCGATCCTACTGAGCAATGTCTCTGCAAGCTCGTCGGATTGAGTTATTATCTCCTAAGGTAGAACAGGTAGTACCGGCCCCGACACGCATACGCACACACGATCCATCTATACACTCATCAATCCCATCCTCATTTTTCTCCCGTCACTCTTTTGACACTCTCTCATTATTAATCTTTACACCAATTCCCCGTTCAACCAGAACTCCTACTGTCTACACCCAGACTTCGGCATCTGACAGACTGATACAATAGTTTGATCAACCTTTCCATATTTACATTTTCGGAGTTGGGAGCGTAAGTCTGATTCACACCTGAGACACACACCATATATTAATCCTTTATTCCATGGAGGTGAGAGTGACGAGTCTACAATGTTGCACCTGGTATCTTAATAACAGAATACATCCTGCTCATGGTGATCCCCCGTTGGGCCCTTAGGCAGGAGCATATGGCCCCACCATAAAGCCAATGAGACTCTACAGTATATTAGCTTATGCAATGCAGGAGCAATCTTGCATAATCCTTGACTCTCCTTGAGTCCTTATCCCACCATACACAATTGTGATATTTCAAGAATTCTCCCAAAACAAAATGAAGTAAAGCAGGGAAATGATGAAAAGCCTAAGAGGGTATTTGTGAGCACGTACTTCAATTTCTAAAATGCTGACTAGTTTTTGCCTGTTTTGCAGGAGGCTTTGATTTCTTTCAGGTGCTGTTTCAACACTATGCATACCTACTGCATGGCCTCCCAGAGTTTTTCTTACTGAGCACTAGAAAAGCTGCTGCTGCTTCAATATTTTTATTGATGTCTGGTGTTGGATGGTGATTACGGGCGTTTCTTATGTCGTCACACGATTACACTGAGTTTTTATAAATACAAGACATCCAGTAGTGTAAATGAGATGCTCAATCGCGCTAAATGAATGATTCTGTATTAAAAAGAGTAAAGTTGTAGTTACATTACAGAGAGTTCCAATTAGTGCCTTATCTTTCCTCAAAGGTTTAAAGTTGCATATCTGTGTGGAATACAATATGAAGTGTATTTTTCTCTTGTGTGTCACTGCACCTTCTACCACACAGCAGAAGCTCAAACTGTGAATGCAGATGGTGTGTGTGGTTCAGTTTGTGTGCGTGTACACCTCAAGGCAAGGAGCAGAGAAATTGTGATCTTTACTTTTGATTCTGCTCACTGATACAGCCTCTGGTCATATTACCCCAGTGCAGTTCATATTGTATGCGTCCACAGTGCAACTGCTTTAAAGAGTGTAATATATCTCCATAAGACAGAGTTTCCAAGTGAGGCACAGCTCAGTGAGATGGCACAACCTGAGTTATGGCTTCTTTTTCCCACCTGGCCCTAC
This sequence comes from Haplochromis burtoni, assembly GCF_018398535.1. NCBI lineage: Eukaryota > Metazoa > Chordata > Actinopteri > Cichliformes > Cichlidae > Haplochromis > Haplochromis burtoni. The sequence continues at coordinate 431,258 of NW_024582668.1, forward strand.
ATATGTTTACATTCAGAGTGAGTAAAGCCTTGTTAAATAGCTGGAGTGTGCTACGCTGCTGCTGCTGCTGCTGCAAATATAGTATGAACTCTGGTGTCTCTTTCTTAGCATAACAGGATGGAAGCGCACAGAAGCATCAGGGCACAGCTTCGTGCTGAAGTCTGTGTTACATATGTTACCTCCATATGTGAAATTTAGCAAGCCGGACTGATTAAAGAGAGATCTGCTCACACAGTGGTGCGCAAAGCCTTCCATTAGAATAACTCTTGCTATCAGAGACTAATGTGGGAAACAAAAACTGTAATCTTGGCATCAGTATGTAAAAGAAACATGCCGTAAAGGAGGTCTGCTTGACAAAATGTCATGGTCAAATATGTGATGATATGCATCATGGCGGTAAATGCATTTGAGCTGTGCTGTGAAATGACATTTCAAAGTGAAGCACTCATCTTGGATTTCCAAGTAAGGAAGAAAACAAGTCAACAGAAAAGATAAAGAAATCAGGTTTATCTTCCGTCTGTGTTTGCTGTGGTCTTATCAACAGCGTCTTTTCTGCTGCCGTTATCCTATCTGATCTGAAATGTTTTTGATGTCTTTGCCTGATCCCAACCAAGCTCCATCTGTTGAATTTGGCTCACTCAAAATGCCCAAAATAATGGTTTTCCAAGTAGAAGCAACAAAAAAGGCACTGAAAATATTTAGATAAAAATATATGACTATATTTGAAAGACTGCTGCATATCTTTCTTAAAAATACACATCCCCCCCCTGAGGACCAACAGTAAAAACACCATTCAAACTAAAGACTAGAGAGATGGAAGCACAAGCTTTGGTTGGGATTTTTACATCCCATCTGCCGAGCCTCCTTTTCTTGGGAAAAGCGAAAGGTATTACCGTGATAATCCTGTTTTTCATTATGTGCAATATTAGCTGTTTAATCTAGATTAAAAGCCTTTTCCTAAATAAGAGAGAACTGCGAAAAACTGACAGCTCTGCTGTACCTGTGTGCTGCACAGACTTCAGAAGAGTGCTGGGGTAAAGTGAAGTGTGAGATGTCTCTGCTGATTTCTCTCCTGGCTCATTAAAACTTGATGAACCTGAACACTCCCTCTAAAAGCAGCAGCTCTTTGACAGAGCAGGGCTTGCCTCTGTCCATTAGCATAATGTGTTCTGTGACAGAAATGGGTAAGATCATGAAGAAGACAGGATTTAAGAAAGTATGATTTTCTCAAAACCTTCATAGCAAGGGAACGAATAGCTCGCATTTTTCCAATTCCACTATTTTTTTAAGCATCTAATCTGATGATTACCGGTAGCAGCGTGCTAATGAAGACTTTTATTTTCGCAGAGTGCATGTACTGTTTGCCCTATCGAAGGAACTGCTCATAACACAAACTCAACCCTGCAGTTTCCCTTGAGCTGTATGGGGAATTTTAGCGTGTTTGAAATCAGTGTTTTGGTAATTTATTTATTTATATATTAGCATTATTAACAACAACCAAACACTAAATGGACATAATTTTCCTTTATTTACTGTTAATGAATCAATGTATGACTAAACACACTTTTTCTGACAAGGACTAGTATTGTGTTCATATGAATTGTTTATGTAAAACACATCATTTCCTGCATGACAGCAGCTTTTTCCGCAGAGTTCAGAACATCAAATGAAAAACTTTCTACGATTAGATATACACTCAATAATTCAGTACATAAAATCAATGGTGTGCAGACAGGAGCTGCGAAACAGGCATGAATTTATATGAAAATGTTGCAGATTGTGACTTTTAAAAATTTAAAAAGTTTCTCAAAGCTGCATCTAGGGGAGTTAAATATGCATGGCTGTTTGCAAAATTCAACTTCACGGGGACTCTGTGAAAAGCCTCCAAAGACATCAACAGTACCCCCAACCTTCCACTGAACAGCCCTGGATTGGATCATAATTCACCGTGTATCATTGTTTACTCCATATGTGCTAGTGTATACAGCAAAAAAGTCAATTATAATCTGGTTTGGTTTGCATTCAATTGTATTTGGTCATGAGCAGCAGGGAAAGCATAGTTATCGTCTCATACTTAAGTTGGCTTTATGGCACATCCTTTGACAAACACCCTGTTTGTTTACCTGCGCTGGCTAGAGGGTGTGTTGATGCACATTAATGACAATGTGTGTGTGTATGTTTTCAGTCCCTGAAGCTAGCTGCTTCCTCCATTACCATATCTCATCTTTTGCAGGAGGACTACTGTGACCAATCTAAAACTGCCCCAGGAACAGAAGGTGTGTGTCCATGAGTGTGTGTGTGTTTGTTGGCTGCCATCCGGCCCCATCTCTGGTCTGCCTCAGTGCAGGAGCTCCTGACCTGTGCGGCCATCTTTCAGGACTCCTGAACCTGGCTGCCATTCAGATTCTCTTCAGACAGGCTACTCAAGGAGAAGAAGAAAAAAACCCCAAAGGACTGTTATCTGATTGAAAGACAAAAATAGGGAGCTTCATATCATCACCAAACCCAATCCCTGTTCCTCTCAGCTATAATGGAACTGGTTGGTGGGGGCTGGGGAAGTGATTGAATCGTAACGTGGCATCAGATGAACCCAGCATGGTGCTGAAGTAATTGCACATTCTTTTTTTCCCCCCCCTTTGCTTCTCCTGCTTGCACATAAAAGTCTCATTTTGAACAAAAGGAAATATACTGCCTCTCAGGGGATTGATGCGCGTTACATGGCTCTGAGTCTGAATTAAACTCCACCCCTTTGTAGACATAAATGCCGTGACCACATGCTGTGCTTAAACACAACTCAGGACATACTCCAATGGCCATCCATTCAGCGCGGTGTAACGCAGCCATGCAATCGTTAGCTTGATTTTTGATTGCTATCCACGCTTTATTGAAAGTCAATGGCTGATGTTGGCCTTTGAAAAGACACAGAACAGCTGATCTACTGACTGAGCACTGCAGTGTGGGACCTCCTCAAAAGAGTGCAGGAGAAAGTGCAGCCTATAAGAAGCACCGACTGGAAAACCTGTTTTAATTAAATTTCTCTATCTGCGTCTTACAAACACTCGCACACTCACGTTTACTCTCATACGCACACTGAAGGTGCTAAGTCCCCCCCCCCCCAGGGCAAAGGGGAAGGGATTTCAGAGGAAGCAGGGAGAGGGGGGGGGAAGGAGGTAAAGGAAGATAAATCGAGGAAGAACTTCAGTTCATGTCAATTCTGAATGATTTTAACTTAATATTCACAGTATGCAGGACGGTGGGAGTGCTTGTATTTAAGTTGCTCCCCTGCCATGCCCTCGCTCTCCCAATTTCTTACCTGCCCGTTTACCTATTTTTCTGCTTTCACTCTCCTTCTCCTTATCTGTATTTTCTTTTGCCATTTCCCCCATCCTTCCTACTTCCTTCCTTTCCTATTGTTTTCTCCCACCCTATTCACTTGACTCTTACTGTTTATTGTTGTTTCTTTTCAGTGGTGTGCTCATTGATTTTTAGATCTGTTACCAATGTGGCTCTCAACAGTTATTGCTCGTGAACCCTTAACTAATGCAAATTCAGGTCTCCTTGTGCCCAGAGTTTACATACAGCAGTGTGAAACAACCAAACAAACAACTGATCTCTGGAATAGTAATAAGTAATAAGAAATATACAAATATTCATTTAATCCTGATCCCTACATTAAGAACTGCTGTTTTCCAAGCTGCTGTCAATGTAAGCGCTAGCACTTCCTTCCTTCGTCCTCCTTTACATACTTCCAGACGGCCTGTGAGCCACTGTTAAACTAAATCAGCTCTCCCACAGCAGCACTGGTGCATCTGCATGCCTCCAATTTCCTCCATCTAAGTACCATGCATGAGTAGCATCCACGACTAATGGACTGAATTAGACACACACTTTTTTCACTCTCAGGAGCCCGTACACATGCATATGTATTGTGCAACATTTGCTGTAGACAAAAATGCAGTGGAATGCTGTAGCCACGGTGGGAGGGTGGGAGTTGGGGGTTGATGCTCGGGGTACTTTGGTACTGTTCCGTATGCGTGTATACAGTATATGGAAGGAAGGGCTGTGTCTGAGGCTTGAGACTGTAGTTTAGTCTCTGGCTGTGTATGTGTGTGTGTGTGTTTCTTTTCCAGGGAGCAGCATAAAGAGAGGAAATGATAACGAATAGAGCTGCACGGTACTGCAGCTGATTAAACACTGATTTAACCTGTCAGACAGTACCTAAAAAACAGGAATCTAAAACACCGCCACTTATGATTGTGTCCTTGAATCGAGCTACGGCATCTTAATGAAGCGGAGGTGGATCAATCCGATACTTGATTTAGGAAATTACTGCTACTAATATTAAGCTCCAATTTGCAGTGTTGTACTTTTGATTTGAACACTCTGAGATAACTTATTTGTTACTGTAGAAGAAGTTTTTGCAGTGTGCAGTGTGGTAGGAGACAGCTGTGGGAGATAGGAGCTGTCCGACACCAGTGGGAAATGTCACTGCTAATACATATCACATGTGGAGGGACTCACACTAGATGCCTTGTTTCCTACAGGAGTGTATGCGTGCCTGTGCGAGACGTGAGCTCACTCACAATGAATTTCCACATGTTGACTGCATGTGTGCGCACGTCTCATGAAACTGAATGTTCTGCTGTTATTGGAGACACGACGCGCTGAACCATATATCAAGCAAGACGCAAACATATAACACACTTTCACTTTGAGGTGCGCTCGCGCCTGTGCTTGCAGTTGTGTCGTTTGTCAACAAAATTAAAAACAACTGTATTGCTACTGGAGCGATGGACACACAATTTTTCATACTGCAGGTGCGACAAATTCACATAAAAATGCATTTCATGGAATATTGACTTTTACCTTTTTTAAAAATATTTAAAGAACTCCAGAGATTTATTGTTGGACTGCCAAAAAGATGTGGTGCTAGGATGAGAATCACATCTGCAATAATAATAATGCTACAATAATGCTGAATCCTGTGCGCACGAGTAATAAACCCTTTCAGTATTTCTTTAAATGCTATGAACTGCAATATACTCTTGAAGTCACAGACAGACAGACTTAAAAAAAGCTATTTGACTTTCCATAAATGATTTTCTCCTTGAGGACAATGGTATAGAAGGTTCATTTTTTAATGTGCTCACCTGTTTACTTTGCTTCATGCCTTAAACCTACACACATTAAGATAAGGCAAGCACCGGGCCCGAAGGAAAAAGATATGCGTTCTCTGACTAGTTGGCAAATGGTTGCTGGAAGGTTCTGCAAGTCACTGTTAAATTGATTGCTAAAGCCTTATTCATGCAGGCCTAGAAACCATTCAGTGACCCCATGCCCGCAGCAAGGTAAAAGTGTGTATTCCACCACCGATTGACCAGTGGTAGCTAGAAGTTGCTATCAGTCATTAGCATTAAAATGGTTGCAAAACAGTATGTAGCACTATACCAAAAACTGCTCTCATATTTACAGCAGCCTTGTCTCAATCTGCGTGATGATTAATGATGTTTAATCTGACATTAATCTGTGTGACTAAACTTGCTAGCACCAGCTAATAACTGCACCCTCTCATCCAAATATGGTCACTTGTGAGTCTGTGTCCATTTCTGTATACAGTCTTAGAGTACAACTATCAGCCAATGAGAAAAATTAGTTAAATCCCCTCTTTAAAAACCACTAGCTTACCACCCGCTTCACATTTTAATAGGGAAAAAGTTTTTTGAGTCTCAATATATGTTTAAGATCTTCTTTTTTTCTTCTTCTGCACAACACTTAATTCTGACCTTAAATGGAGTCGGGGCAACCATCCATTTACTGCAAATGAAGCAATGTCCTCAAGCTCAAATAGCACACACAGCACACACGGTCGCAAACACACATACACAGACAGTGTTTGCCTTTAGTGACAACAACCCCTAATTATGGAGTTACAGAGAGCACTAGGGTGCATGAAACTCTAGTGGATAAACAAGCAAAACTGAATGAGTGCAGACATACAGACACACACCAGCACGCCTGTTGGTTATTATTGTAAACCTCTGACATTTTTCAAAGAACTTTCTGTTTTTCCGTGCTCGTCACAGCGCGTGAGTGCAGAAATATGACTGTTCGCCCAACATAAAACCTATTCAAATAAACAAATTACACATTCCGAGGCTTACATGCTCATTCACTATAATCAGCAAACACAGATAACTTCAATCTTTCTTTCGTTCGAAAACTAAACACAACAGCTAAAGTGTTCAAATTATCCACAATTCTTTGTTCTATTTCTTTTTTCTTTCTTTCTCTCTCTGGTTATGGAAATGCACCAGTGGGCGAATGTGAAGTTGTCAGAACACAAAGCACACTTTATTTGTGCTTCTCTGTGCTGACACATAGGTGTATGGCTAAGAAACAGGGTGAGGTAATGTAATTCTTTTAATGTATAGAAAATATTTTTTCAAAAATACAAACAAAGTCTGGAGGAAATGAATTTGCCTCTAACATGAGCTGACCCAACATATATATAGACACTTTTCCACGTTTCCATACCTGTGTATTTAATCTTCATGCTCAGGTCTGCAATTTATGACTCTGTTGATCGTATGAAACTCCAAGCATGGCAGTAAAATTCCTCACTAGATTCATTGTGACTTGCTGCCTATAAAGCACAGAAGCTATTTGATATCTAAAAATGTGAAAGCATGGTTGCTAATATCGTTGATTTTTCAACTTTCAAGTTGTAGAATCATCTACAATTGGCTGTTTTTTGTGCAAGAGACATACCATTAAATCTGAAATCCATCACAATGCTATCTGAAGATATCGATGCAACAAATTTAATTTATATTATGCATTTAATATGCGGTATCATCCATCAATGTCATTTACGTGGAGCTTTGTGTTCAGCCCTGAGCAATGCTGCAAAGTTCTGAGTAGGCAGTTCATTAGGGAAAAATGTTTTTCATTCAAAAACGTGGCTCACGTGCAAAATAACGTCCAGTAAATGAAAGTTGTATGCAAAGACTTTTATGTCTGACTCATGCAACCATACAAATGTAAATACCCCTCAAAAGTCAGCTTGGTTATTATTCTTGCCTCGTACAAGATGTTGTAGGCTCTATGCGACCAGCGAAGGGCAAATCCAGCCATCCCAATTCAGCATTCCCAAAGCATACATGTATAAATACATATGAGATGCATAAATCCTCTATAAATGCATATAAATGCTATTTTAAACTTTAACAAGAGGGTAAACACTGAAATGTTTTATTCTCTTCTATTTTTACCCACTGCCCTGCCTCTGGCTGCAATGTCAGAATATAACATGCAGTATAATATGTCGCCTTCATTTACTCCCCTGCCACAGCATTTGTGTGTGTGTGTGTGTGTGTGTGTGTGTGTGTGTACCCATGATTTTCTCCACACAATGAGAAAGAACTGAACAGTAGCATTAAAATGATTCAAGTGATTTAGTCTTTTTCTCTTTGTTTCTCTCTCTGTCTCAATATCTTCTTCCCTCTGTCGCACTCCCTGCTATCATAAATCTTATTAAAGCTCACTGAGAGGGCAGCGATCAACATGCTGTACAGAGCCTCCAACACACACACACACACACACACACACACACACACACACACACACACACACACACACACACACACACACACCTAGATGGAATTCCCACTTCACTTCTGTGTGCGTGTTTGGCTGTGTACTGTGAAAAAAAATTGCAGTGCGTAAAATGGTGTCAGTGACATGTTGCTGGCTCATGCGTCAATGTGTTGTAATTGTATCCAGTAGAGCAGAACACATGCATTCAACACACACACACTAACACACACGCAATCTGGTTGATGTCAAGGGTTCCAGGCCAGGACGTCAAATGAAAAGCAGTGATGACAACAAATGTAGGCAAAGAGCAACCCGCTGTTTGTGTGACCTTTCAATAAATCTACTTACACAGAAGGTAAACAAACTACCAACACTTTTACTTACAATATGAGATTGTTGTTCAGTTCACCACATTTTAAAACCATGTGTAGGTGTGAGCTAGTGTTTGTCATCACGCGTTTGTGTTTCAGGGTCACACGGAGGGTGGGATGTTCACAATGGATAGTTTCCAGCCCTCCCTGTGTACGAGCCCCCAAGGAACAGACGCACAACAAACTCAAAATGCAAACTCAAGACACAGGAAGAGCGCACACACGCTGGCATTCCCATGGCACATACACAGACACTCAGATAAAAGCTGATACAAAGTGTAAAATCAGATCTTAGGGGTTCTGTAATGTGTGTGTGTGTGTGTGTGTGTGTGTGTATGGAGTGCATGTGTGTTCATGCACACATCCTGAAGTTCAACTGCAATCTGTAAACAATGTTTCTGGCTGAGTGAAGAAAAACAAGAAGCACAGGGTGAAATGTTCAGGAGAGAGTAAGAGTGTGTGTGTGTGTGTGTTTGTGTGTGTGCGTGTGTGTGTGTGTCTGACAGAACAAGAGAGAGAGAGAAAGCGAGCAGTGAACTGCAGATGTCTGGCTCTCACAGCAAACACAGCTTCTGCAGGAAACTAAGACATACAGTATCTGTGCAAACGGTGCAGATATTGTCAGCTGCTGAGCAAAAAGCCTCCTTTAACTTGCACTTCTTAATAAGGGAAACGCTGATTGCGATGCAGGACTCCGCTAATAGCAGGATATCACTGTGCAATATTGCTCTAGAACACATCGACGTGCCGGGCCACTTATTTTCCTCTAATTAACAACCTGACAATGAAATTCGTCGCATTGGTTACACTTACCAATGTGGTTATTTTCTGACACTGCCACCCAACAATTAAATTAGCGCCTGCCCATCACAGCTTAAAGTGGAGCATTGACTGCGTCCCGATTTAAAATAACTTGCTGCTGTGTTAATGAGACCGAGCGAGCAGCGCGGCCTTTCACTGCCGCTGAATAGCCACGTTCGCCGTCAACATGCGACCAACACGGAGAGCTCATTTAAAGTGACATTAGCCAATTCTGCATGCTAATTACTTTCAAAATATGACACGGAGCTGGGGAAGGGTGGGCTTTCAGCATCCCTCTGCACTGCCACGCTGAGTGATAAGGGCTTCGATAAGCTGCTTGAAACTATTAATTAGCTGCAATGGATTCTTACAGTCAATGAGGTTTTGTTTATCCTGCTAATGTCACTCCTTCGATTTCATTTTGGAGACTGAGAAGAATGGAAATGTGTTTTGTTTGCTCTTTTACTGCCTGATTTTTAAATCTCCTACTTCATCGTAAAGAATGGGGAAAATAACAAGCAAATTCAAGCCTGCATAGTTTGGATGAATTTTAAACGCGTGACTTCTGGAGCAAAACAAAGAAAGCTGCCACAACTGTGTTAAGTTGTATTGCTACATGCGCCAAAGAGTGCATTTAAAAAAAGAAAAAAGAAAACACTGGATGAACATATGGCATGAATACTTTTGTATTTAATCCTTTCCTTTACTATTTATTTTCCAACAATCAGAGCAGCCATCAGAGATCGAAACCTCTAAATCAGACATGACTTTCAGGGATGCTTGCTGACAAGCTTTCAGATCACAGCCAAAGATAGCTCAGTGTGATGTACATCCACATCAAAGAACTACTGATCCTCACAAGGTCCAAGGTCCCTGACTAACCTGCATCAACAATCGGTGAGGTTTGCTCCAACAGCTGGGGGACATATCAAAGAATGCCAGCATCACTAACTGTGTCAACAATTACTCTGTGTCATAGGAAATCAAAAGAAAATAGTGCCGCGCTTTACCGCTTCAGCCCACTCATTTCTCGCCTCTCTGGCTAATATTTTTGTTTTTCTCTCTTTGGACGGCTGCTTGTAGCCCATCTTGGTCGATCGATACTGGGAAGCCGAGGTGAGTCGAGGCGGGTCTGTGTGGGAAGGCTGTCAATGATGAATGGTTAGATGCGGGGGTTTTAGGATATTCGGCTAATTCTGATGTCTTTCACCTGCGTTTATCAAAAAATATATTCTGCTTGCTTGTTGCTCACATAAGCATCTATTGAGTCCTGCTGACATGAAGCGGGGTGGGCCGAAGCGAGGCTACAGAGTTCAGCTGTGCAGTTTGAGATGTCTATGTACTTTTAAAGGGCAACAAACTTTCCGCAGATAAAGTCAAGGCTGCTTGCTTTCCCCAGCAGCCTCAACAACAGCGAGCTAACAAGCTGCGCCCTGTTAAAAGCCGGACATGACAACTCTTCTGTTAAATTATAATCCTAGAGAGGCAACTTTACAGTGTACCTTTGATATCTTGATGTGAGACTTTCTCAGCCGGCAGCCCCGCCCTGGCTAAAAGATGAGGTAGATACTTTGCCTCTGTTGTGTAAAATCTGTGATGTGAAAAGATTTAATTAAGATAGGCCGAGGAGTCATAATTAATTCTGCCTCTCTCTGAGTCAGGCTTACTGTCAAGAACACAGGGAAAGGCTCCCAGAATAAATTACAGGAGGGTCGTGTGTGTGTCTGAGGGGGTAATGGGTGTGGAGCCCTTGGTTACTGTACTGTTCTCGCAGAGCCGAAAAGCAGTTGTGTCAGTTCTGGGTAGTGTTCACAAAGTCTAAGTGAGCCCGCCGGCACTTTTTTTTAACAAGCGTCCCACCGTCTTAGATCAAATCACGTTTCAGCCCAGGAGTTTATTTTGACTGTCAGTGAGGAGCATCCTCTGGAGAGAGCTGTCAGTGACAAATGTGAAATGGAAGATTCACAGCGAATGGGCTCTTTCCAGGCAGGCGGTGCTGAACACGGCTGCAGTCACAGGAGACCTCTGAACTGTCTGCGGCTCGACTCTCCCATTACACTTCCTTTATAGTGATGGTCTGGCCTATTTTGAATCTTGTTTGGTCCTTGTTCAGCTACCTAAGCTTGTAATAGGAGGAAACGAAGGGTACATCTCCAGAGAAACACTCATTCTGACACACAGTCTATTTTGTTCAAGTGGCATAACTTAAAAAAAACCCTTCATAAGTCTTAACAGAGACTACATGTATTATTACCAGTGTCTCCTTTGTATGTTCTTAACAAGCGGATGAGCATTTTCTGTTTTCTCTGCATGTGGTTGCTAACAGCTGGGAGGCAAGAGCCTCATTCGTCAAGAATTTCTCTCATTCAACCCTAATTTCCAAAGTCCAGTATTAATCCCTCAAGCTGCAAATTCTATGAGCTTTTTAGCTTTGGCCAAACACGCAACAACTGTCTTATTATCAGGAGACGACAGGCAATAATGAGTATGGCCAGAGCCGAGCAACTGCTGCGTTGAGCTTTCAAAGAAAGAGCCTAATTAAAGGCTGCTTTGTGACTTTTGTCACTTTTTTTGACTGGTGATTATAGGCCATTCATTGGGGAGGACTCATCAGCTATTTGCGGGTGGCGCACGCCATAAATATCACGTAAGAGCTTTGCTTATGTTGTGCCGAACCCGCATTTTTTTCCCCCCAGTAAGCTCCCAAGATTCTCTCGCTCTAATTTGCAGAACAAATTCCTTTACTTTCTGCAGAATCTCCTCTCGCTAATAAGGTCGTCTCATAAACGGCTTTTCAGAGACAAACTAGGCTGTTTAAAAATGCAGGCTCCTTGGTATCTTTTCTGTGATTTCCTGTAATTAAGTACTGGAGAGAGCGGCGGAGTGAGCGTCCTTGGCATCGAGGACAAGTTCAGTAGAACAAGCTTTGTTCCTTTTGGAGCTGATTTGACTAATGGCAGAGCTATATTAGCCCTCTGCTGGTTTGCAGCATCTTCTAAATCACCCCTCCACTGCTACTAAAACCATACGTCTCCAAAAAGTGGCCTACTGCTGTATTTGGGCCAACTCTAATTGTCTCGCTAATCTCTTCAGCGTTAAATGACCCAGAGAAACTGGGTCCCACAGGGCAGGCTTACCCTGCTGATTGGAGACTTTGCTTTTTGTTTTGCTTGGCATATTAAAACAGCATAGGCTGCTGATGGAAAGCCTACAGAACTATTGGAAATGTAATTAAGGGCTAGCAGCAGCTTTTAAACGGTTGACTAGTGCAGAAACAAACTGTGCCCTTCAGACAGCAAAAACTTTAATACATGGGAAATGAGTGGCCCGATCGATAAGGAGGGCGTTATTTCTTTTGTACGGGAAAATTCAATGGAGGACAGAAATGGGCTGTTTCGGTGCCTGCATACTATTTCTCATTTTCCCAGCGGCGAGCCAAATTTTATGGCAATATTTGCTTGAAAAGCAGACAAATAGAGTCCTCTCTGTAAGATATAATCATTTGTCAAGTCAATTTTGTCTGTCATTAAAACAAAAACAAATAGCTGCTGTAAGCTGTGCCGACTGCAATTGAATCTCCAGTGTTTTGTGATGAGGCACAAAAGATGAATAAAAAAAAAGAAAACTACACAGCGCATGTACTCCTCAGGTGCTGAGGTGAGGCAGAGTTGAGAAATGCTTCAATCAAGCACAATTATTTGTTGAAACCATTTTGGACTGACAGTGAGCACCCTATTGTCCCTACAATAGACTGTTCACAATTACATTCATCACAAACCGCCTCTTATTTGACGCATTTTTTTTTAAGCTGACATCTTTCACAAACTGCTTTTCCAAACAAGCCGGCCTATGGGGCGAGTGATTGAGCAATTATCAGAAACAGATTCAGCAAACCCATACTGTGGCCTTTTGTCCCCGGCATGAGCCAGCCTTGGGATCATTAGAAACCTTTTCTCTTCGTGTTTTCTCTCTTCAAAACCTCCGGCTTTGTAGCCTGCACACAAGCGGGATGATACAACACCTTCAGAACTAGTAGGAGTCCATCCCTGGCTATCTGTCAGTGTAGCAAACCCCCCCAAAAAACATCAAAGTCTATCAAACACTATCTCACTGTGCTGCCTCTGATAAATATTCATGATAGAAGCTCGAAAACCAGCTGTTTTTCTCCAATTAAAGTGTGCCGAGATCTACTGTTTTGGAACTAAATTGTTGCTTTTTTTAATTAATGGCTCATGTTACTGCACTAGGAACAACTGAAAAATATTGTACTCATTCCAGAAATGTGCTGGATGAGAACATATGGATAACAAGGTGAGGAAATGGTGCGGCGCAGAGCTTCCGTTACTCACGGCAAAGAGAGGGGTACATCCTATTAGACCTTATCAGAAAAATGTGAATGGCGCTTTGGTAACAGGTATTGAACGTCAGCCCAAGTGGCCATGCAGAGCAGATCAAATCAAGTCATCAAAAGATCCTCCTTACATCAAAGCACAGAGCAGGCCTGGCCACGTGCCTGCCATACCAACAGTGCAGAGACAAAAAGCGGGGCAGCCAAAACTGGCAAAGCGGCACAGACGGCTGCCCGCTTCAAAGGCAGGGATCTGCTGTCTGCGGTCATTATTCCCAGGCACCCCCCAGAAACCCAGCGGTCAATGAAGGCGAGCGGCGAGAAACCACTGAGGACTTACCATCAACAGTCGGTGCGAAGTGAAGTGGGTTGTCTGAAAAAGATAAAAGAGAAAGAGAGAAATAGGTTTTTAGTTTTGGGGAGATTCAGCGACTTCCCAGGAGTAAAGGGAGTAAATTGAGTTGCTACAAAAAAAAGAAGAGACAGGGCTTGGCGTTTTCATCTAACACATTCTAATGCAATGACTGGGTCCTACAGGAATCCAGCTGAGCTAATCGACACAGGTACATTTCAGCGATAGTGCTATCATCATTGTCATTCATTACATCTATGGTCTATCTGATCTGAACCCCGCTGCATGACTTTTGATATTAGAGCACATGAGAGTTCAGAAGGCAGACGTCTGTTATTGTTTCAGATTCAAAAGTATGAGACAAGATGTGAAATTACACAATACTGATGTCATAGTGTACCTCGGACCCCCACCAGCCCTCATGCAGCTATATGCATAATAAATCAGAATGTTTTCCCTTAATTCATCAAATGACATCATACCGTTGTCCTGGTCAAAACCCAGCAGACCATGACATAAGGCTCGTCGTTTCATGGGAACCATAAAACAAGACCTGCGGTGTCAAATGACTGAGTGTGGAAAATCACTCACAGGGGGAAAAAAACCCTCAGGTAACCTGAATCCTTTGCAAATGAGTGCAAACTTGACCAGGCCGTTTGCACTGATTACAAACCCTTATATATAATGAAGATTGATGGAGGTTGGTTCCACATTACTTGACAGGAAAAACAGGGGCTATTGTTAAAAATTGAAACACGGCTAAAACTAACAATTGTTATTACATTGTTGCTTAATCTCGTGATTATTTTTCAATTAGATGATCAATTTGTTTAGGAGCCAAAATAAAAAAGGAGTGAAAAAAGCAATTTCCCAAAGCCTTAGGAGATGTTCAGTCTGCAAGCCCAAAATGTGCAATTTCCAATGTTAAACAGCCAATTTCCTGATTTTAGTGGCTATAACCAGGGAAAAAAAGTTTTCTTGCAAAACAATGGCCTATTCATGCTGGGGTAGATTAATTTTCTGTGGCTTGACTAACTGATTAAACATCTGATCATTTAAGTGGTGAACGGAGGACAATCAAGTATACAGGCAGCACACACATATGGTACAAGTGAAGTAAACACACGTCCTGCAGAGTTATACTATGTCAATTAAAAATAACACAGGATCAGTCCTGAGCTACGCGTGCACACGTATACAGAAGGAAGCAGACATGCTCTTTCTTAAAACAATTATTAAATATAATAATAATAAGTAAAGTAGCACAATCAGCTGCCTATTCATTGAGGCCCTCATCCTGTGGAGCACATTCAAATCCACCGTCTTGGACAGCAGCTGTTCTGTTCTCCGCCTGCCGCAGGTTCTAGGTGGTGTGTGCCCAGATTTCATCACTACAACCACTAAACTAGAGACATCGTGGATGGCCAGACAGGAAGGACTGGAGCTAGTTAGTCTGCAGCAACTCAACTTCCAAAATATGATAGATGGAGATTGTTCATTAGTAAATTCACCACGAATGGCGTCTTATTTTCAGACTTATGAAAGGATAAAAGTAAAAAATGACCAGAATGTGTCAACAAAACATGTATTTAGCTAAGCGGAGAGCCCGAGTAAAGTGTGCGCACCAGAAACACTACAGGTCATTACCACCATTAGTACCATTAGTAGCGATCTTTGCCTTAAAAAACTTAGTGTTTTCCTCGAAGAGCATTATGATACACTGGTCAAAGACTGGCCAAGTACTGGCGGTCCAAGCAGAACCCAAATGAACCACCATCTGCACTCCAGCAGTCAACTCAACTGTCTGACTCACTAAGCAAAGCCCCAGTGAGTTGTCAGAGCTGCCTGTGCTGAACAAACACAGCAACACACACGGCTGTGCAACCACCCAGCCATGTCTCCAATGCCTCTGCACTGTGAAGGATAATGAGGAAGATAAAACACATCACATCAATTACCCTGCTAACACATTTTTCCGGGGCCCATGTCAACCGATCCGCCGAAGCCTTTTCTCAGGACTTCTGCGATCCACGTCGGCATCCCGAGACACAGCTGAGTTTTAAATTTAGGCTCACTTAAAATTGCTTGTCAACAGCCGGGGCTTCAGGGGAGAATGCGAAAGTGTGTGTGTGTGTGTGTGCCAGCGAGCGAGCAAGAGAAAAAAATGAGGAGAGCGAAGAGGAGAAGCGAGGTTGGTGCTAGAGGTGAATAATGAAGTGTCTGGTGAAGCTGTTTCCTAGTCAGTCATGACAGTAGCTGATTTCTATCTGAGGGGATTTCAAGAAAACACATGAAACGGGGGGAGCAGAAATTGGCACGAGGATGATACAGAAGAAGAAGTTGTGCTAAGAGCTGTAAAGGTGCACAGACGCAGACTCTGCTTCCTGTCTTGCATTTGAATGCACGTCTAAACGAGAAGAAACAAACGCACGCCAATAAAAGCGCATTACCGCACACGGAGAATAAGAGAAGACGACAGAGAAGGTGTAGCACAAAGCCAGCTGAGATGCTGGGGGAAAGCTAAACGATTTCTTCACATTTCCATAGCGAAAGCACAAGATAAGGTCTCTCCATAAACATATCAGCCATCTTCATCTCCCTTCGCACCTCGCAAAGCCTGCGTGAGTTCCCGTGCCTGTGTGAATGTCACAACACGGCCATCATTCAACCTGTATCTTCAGCAAATCAATACGTGTCTGACTGTGACATTTAGCCATGTGCAGAAGAGGTGTGTGTCTACATCTTTGCATGTGTGTCACCTTCCCCTTTGCTTTGGCTGATGTATAGTCATACCGAATGATGAAGTGAGTGTGTGTCCGCGTTGGCAGGGGGAAAAAAAAGCATTTGGGAGGGGCAGGGGCTACAAACTGTGTGCGTATGTGCGAACATGCTTCACCCCATATGGCGACAACAGAAATTGCGAATCTGAGGTTACACACCCTTCCTCCAATCACACACACACATACACACACACATCGCTACTACCAGCACTATCACAATCCCATCCAGCTGTCCTTGTGGCCACATGGCAAGGGCTCTCGGCAGCATAATAGAGACTCTTTCAGCTCATCAATTTCTCCAGTGCACATTTCTTTTCACTCGGTCATCTGAGAGGTGAAGATTGGCTTGCTTTAACTGAGTTTGTATTAAATCTAATAGAATCTGTCTGGCTTGAATTGATTTGGGAACACGACGAGGTTAGAAATGAGCCATCCCCATCCTGGTAACTGACACCCGTGAGATGGAGGAGGACCGAGCAGCAAAGATGACAGGAAGACAATCTTTGACAAATGCCAGGAGAAGCATCCTCAACCGAGGTCTTTGCTTTGTATATGTGAGAACATTTGCCAGCCTGATAACAGAGAGAAGAGAAATCCAGCAGAAACAGATGGAATCACAACCGTAGGCCAGAGAGAATTAAAAAAGCCTTTCTCCTCAAAATGTTTCTCAAATAGCACTTTAAATCGCATTTGGCGGTATTAAAATTACTATTACAGTTGCACTTCTTGAACGCGTTTGCTTACTTATTATAATTTGCAGGTGATTATGAGGAGCAAGTCATGCATAAATATTGGCCCACTTTGAAAAGTTGAATAAATTTCACCTTTAGCACGATTTACGCAGGCGGGGCACTCGCAAATAGAAGTGTGCAAGTCTCTGAGAGAGCGAGCAGAATGAATAAGGCTGCGTTAACAAACTGAAGCGGGGAAAACCTGCCCGTGTGTTACCGATGGTGCAAAAAAAAAAAAAAAGGTGGCAGGTGAACGTCTATTTCGGTCATGCGCCTGCTTCTATTGGATCTGAAAATCAGCCCCTATCTGTCATGGGCTTAGCTGAGCATCAGATCAGCCCTACAAATTGTATGCTTTGGGCTTTTAATGAGCTGCTTTTATTTCAGTGGATTAAAAGAAGAGAATTTTACATTGTGAGGAGATGACGGCGGTCAGAGTTTTCTGGGCCAAAAGATACTTTAAAAAAAAAAAAATCCACCAAAGACATTTAATCGCCATTTAATACTTCACTGCGCAGTTCAAAGTAAATGCCAAGGCTTTGGAGGGGAGATAGGAGCAGTCTTAGAAGCCGGCAGATACCGAATCAAGCAAAGGGGGTCGGCGCGGGGGGGGGGCTGTGACTTTAGCTGTCTTGATGTCCCTACTTCAAGCGCAGATAAGGCTGTCATGAGAGTTAAAGGTGATTTTGAAGGGG
The DNA here is from genome assembly GCF_018398535.1 of Haplochromis burtoni. NCBI lineage: Eukaryota > Metazoa > Chordata > Actinopteri > Cichliformes > Cichlidae > Haplochromis > Haplochromis burtoni. The sequence continues at coordinate 448,932 of NW_024582668.1, forward strand.
GCATTTCCTCTGACAAGGACATTTAATGCAAAAATGAGGTATTATGTGAAATAATAATAAAAATAAATAAGTAAATCATTCCTTCCGAGATCAATTCTGTAGCAAAGCACTTATGGCAACAAGTCTACTGCCAAACAGTGACCCGTACATTACAGTGGAAAGCAGTACAGTGCAGACAGTTGAGTTGTGTGCTTCAGATTAACAAACGTACAATTATTGAGGAAGAGGAGGACGGCAAAGCCCAGCGTCGATGTGGCCAGCAGAATCAGACAGATGTTGCAGGGGATCATGAAGTAGCGCACCACCAGCGACACTTTGTGCTGGTACCTGCGGTCCCGCTCTTGCGGCGGCGGTGAGGGATAGTGGCACCCGCTCATGCTCCACTCCAATGACCCGCGCCCCTCCAGCGTAGAGGAGACGACGGGACGAGGAGCTCGGCGAGGGGTGCCCAAAGACCCGTTGGAAAAAATGATGGCGGTGGGTTAGGGGTGACAGGTGGTGAAGATAAACTGAAATTTAATACAAAAAAAACAACAACAACAACAACAAAAAAATAGATGGTGGCTGTTTCAGTTGTGGTTCCAGCTGTGCACCGTGGCAGAGACCCCGTGACTGTTTCTGTCAGAGAATTGCAGCAGGAAGCTTTCAGCGGTTTCCAAGCAGCACATTTTTAGAGGTAATAACATCCATTTGGGGAAGAGGACAGGCTGAAGGGACTCCTACAGCCCCCCACCCGTCCACACGACCTCCATTCTCCTGTGGCCGCTGGAACAAAAAACAAACTAATGGGATTCTAATGTGGAAGTATGCTTGTGTGTGTTCTCGTGTGTTTTATACTTACAGAGCAAACGTGTGTGGATTTAATTGGGTGGTGATTAATGTAGCTGAATATGTGCGTTTAGTGCGCTTGTGAGGTGTACAACCTAAACCAGGAATCTGTGCGTTTGGATTGTCAGATATCCAAAGGGGAAAAACTTCCAGAGCAGACAGACGATAAATCCACAGAAGGAATCTTTTCTTTGCTGTGACCCTGATTGATAATTAGCAAAGGAGGAGTGCTCCCCTCTTCTTCTTCTTCTCTTGTCAAACGCCTTTACAACGAATGCCAACGCCTGGCGCTTGCCGAAAACATCATCACAAGTATTTCCCTAAGAGGTGATGGCTGCAGATCTCATTAAGTTTCCTTGTGGCTGTTGCATGCTGGAATATCGGAGCATAAGTGCTCTTATCAGCGATGATCAGCTTCAAACTGCACACAACTTTTTTTTGTATCCACAGGACAGCTTGTTTGCCTGGTTACGGTGCGGTCCGCCGCACACCAAACCCATCCAAATCTGACATCATCACCGGAGCACCTTGCATCTTCCGCCGTGTGATTTGGAGGATGGTTAGAAGGCAGCTGGCTGCCTCTCACTCAACCATAGGGAGATGGTCTGTGTTTTCTCTCCCCCGCTTGTCCTGCGTGACTGCCGCTCCTCGCTGGTTCAATACCCTTTTATTCCAATCGAGTCGCATGGAGGGGGGAGAGCAGCTGCCCCCACCTTTAAACCTTCTGGAGAGCTGGGGCCAAAAGCAGGTCAAAAGAAGTGGCTGAGAGGAGGGGAAAAAGTTAGAGAGGCGAGCGATCGCCTGCTCAACCTGTCAGTCCACAGCTGTTTGCTTCCTAAGCAGCTACAGAAAATCCAGCGACGCTATGAATGAAAAACCTCATAGAGAGAAAAGGAGAAAAAACCTCCGTGTGGTTGGGAATGAAGCGAGGCGCTCGAGGCGGGGATTTGCTGGGCATTATTTCTTTGTGTCAGAAGCCCGTGAAAGAAATTCCAGCCAAATAATGAGAGGATAAGGCTCTCGCTGACCCTTGTAAGAATTAGGCTGAATTGGCTTCTGCTGTTTTACCTTTCAGAAAAATAACTTGTCCAGCATTGTCTCTCATTCTTGTGTTTGCTGCCTCTCTTTTATACGCTTGCCCAAGCATCCAGTCCCCTTTTTCACTGGGATATCTCAGTCCAGAGGCGCTCCAAGAGTCCTGGCCAGAAGGCTGTGGCTCCAGCTTCTCCTGCGTGCGTATCCAACATTCACTGGCAGCCAAAACAACAAATTAGGCTCCGGGTATTCATAGCGCGCTTAATCCCCAGGCAGCAGGTAGTGGTCCCGGTGTCAGTGCACTCAGTCAGCCAACTGAGGCACGCAGGAGAGAGTCAATGAGAGAAGTCAGCAGACAGACAGCGCGAGAGGGAAGTACACGGGAGGGAGGAGGAGTGTTGGCCACGGGAAAAGCAGCTCCTTACACTTCTGTCCACCTTTCTTTTCTTTTTTTTCTTGTGGATGAAACTGCAGCGACATGTCGCTGGTTTTCCAAACAGTGTCTTCCTGAGCACGCCTCTCTCAGCCCTCAGTCAGCGGAACGGATGAGCACATAATAAGTAAGCGAGAGAGATGGTGTGAGAAAGAGAGAGAGGGGGGGAGAGATAGACGTGGGGGGGGAGTGTAGATGAGGGGCTGTCTTTAACAAAGGCAAGAAGGGAGGAGGGCTCCTAGTTGGTTGAAGGAAAAGAAAATGAGCAAGAATAAAAGCTTCGGGGAGTAGTACTCGAGTCCTGTCAAAGCGGGGGAGTGAGGTGGGGGGGGGCAGCAACAGTGTAGCAGCAAAACAAAAGAGGGCCACAGTCTTGGGAGATGTCAACCAACTCCTCCATTTGTTTATAGCGTAATCAAAGGAAAGTCTCTTCCACAAGAGCTGGAGAATTTCCACAAAGATTTAATGAGGCAAACTGAGAGAAAATAGGCCCGCGGAAGGAGGAGGGAGCAAAACTTAAACACATTAAAGTCAATCATGTATTAACACTCTCCAAACAGCCTAACCCACTTGTCACCAATATGCACAACTAGCGCAGATATAAGCCCGGGAAAAAACTCCACATCGATTTAACGCTAACTATATGCAATTAATTAAGATTCCCACTTGGATCTTTTTTCCCTGACTTTCATGATAACAAGGAAAGGGTTTCTTTAAAAAGAAAGTAAGGAATAAATATGATCTGAGGCTATTCTATTTCACAGAAGGTCATTTTTGCTCTTTTAAACTGCAACGTACAACTGTGTGTTTTTTCTAAATGCTATAATGAGTTCAGACTGGATGGGTGGTTATCCTGTGTTTTAGCAAGACCCTGCATCAATATCTACTTTGAAGTAACTCAACAGCAGCAGGCGGCAGATGCAAGGCGGTGTCTATCATCAATTATTTATGGGGTTTTTTTCACTCTCTCTATCTGTGTCTCCATCTCCATCTTTGCAGTTCGCTCCTCACCCCACCGCCACCACCTCACCGCTTTACACAAGGGTGCACAGGCAGATACACACTGATGGTGCATGTGCATCCGCACAATTCCCTCTTCTGTCTGACAGAAACTAACACACACATATAGTAAAAAAGCTCCTTCTGCCTTTCTCCCTCTGTCTGTTTTTAGTCTACAAACTTACACAACTCTCTCACACACACACACACACCACGCGCATGGGGTTGGTGATCTTGCTTCCCCCGCAAAGTCGGTTTTATATTTTTGGCCAGTTTGCTCTTTCTCAGGTTTAAGCCGAGCTTTTTGAGGGGAAGCTCTAACATGAGGGAGCTGGATTTTTAAAAAATTGCCTGCTGAGGGTCAAAAGTTCAACCCCCCTCCAACCTCACCTTCTCCTGAATCCATCATCAACAAGCAACGCCACCCACCTAGAAGCACCCCACCATGTTTCTGTCTATTTCCAGACACGATACCCCAGCGAGTCCATATCAGCTCTCATATAGCATTACAAAACCTGATTGATGGACTGAGTGAAAAGAAAGAGGCAACAGCTGCTTTCTAATTTTCTTTTGTCTCAGTTTACACCTTCATTTATAACTTTGTCTTTTTCGTAGGAGACCTGGGAATTGCAGCAAGAGCTTAAAAAAATACTCTTACAATACAAGCATGGGAACCTGACAACATCACAAGACTTTTGATCATGAGTAAAATGCCAAATTCTCCCAGCAGAGGGCACTAAGAAGTCAGCCTAGCGCTTTGCTCTAATGCCACGACCCAAATAAAATCTTCCATTGACATCAAAGCTCAGCTGCTTTGATCCATTTTTAATGCCACAAGTATCGCACAAGGTTAACATCTCTCTCTGAAGGCTTTGAAATGGCAATTTCCATTAAGGAGCCGAAGGAGCTGCTCTCTTGCTTAATGGTCTGGCAGAAGTAAAAGTTGATATCTGTGCGGATATGCACACGTGTGCGAATTATCTTTATGCAGAGGGTGAAAGATTTGTCATGTTCAATAACTGATTGACAGTTACGCTTACATCAAGGTGTGTGTGCTTACTGAGTTTTTGCACGTGGGTCTGAGCAGCTCAGGCCGCATCCCGGTCTTCTTGCTGGCCAGTGCTCATATAATTGATCTAAGTGAAAATAGTTGTGGCCCTCTCAGAATGACAATTTTTCCCACAAAGGCCAAAAAGAAATCTCAATTGAAGGGAGACAAGAAAAGAGACTGTTTCTTTTGAGATTTACTTACAAGCATCAAAGTGAAAAAGGCTAAATTTCTTGTCTTTTTTGCATCATCTTTATTTCTCATACACGCTACGCTGAAGCCGCACAGCCACGGGATTAAGGCTCACAGCATAAATGGTAATATTTTTGCACCTCTGCAGACATCCTCAAACTGTGGGGCGAGGAGCCGCTGCAGATGCAGTGTGGAAACCCAGGTGAAAAATAGACACGATGGCGTCTCGTGATGCTCTTATTTTTTATTTTTAATAACGGTTAATAATTGATCATAGCAGAGGCGTAAGGAAAGAACTTTTTTGGTTTCTGAAGTGTAGCTGGCCTGAAAAACTTTGAGTACCACTAGGTTAAACTATCACTATGGGCTAAGTGCTTTGAAAGAAGAAGTGGGAGGTGTTAGTGTGTTTAACCAATTCTCTAAAGGATGATCACAAAGCTCAGGGAATGGATCAAATGGGCCAGACAAACCACCAAGAGCATCAGGCTACAATGCTAGGTGTATGTCCTCCAGCACCTCTCGTCTCCCCTCATCACCTGAAGTGCCGCCTTCAAGGAAGGATTTAGATTTTTATGCATCTCTTCCCTTTCTGATCGCATCTCATAGACTCTAACTGTATGTAATTTGTTAGGAGCAGGTAAAGACTTACATACCACGCTTTGTCTGAAGCAGAACAAAACGCAGCCGTCATGTGAAGAATTAAAGGACCGAACATCAAATCTGCATCGCCGACACTTCTGCTGTTGCACAGGCTTACAGAAAGCAATTTGTCAAAGGCGGTACAGGTGACTAAGCACCGAGTCGAGCCAGAAAATGCAGTTTTGTTAGAAATGAATTGACTCCAAAGTGAATGCATAAAACAAAGTCATTTAAACTATTTTGATGGCATTAGAGGCTTATTTTCCGTGCTCTCTGCCTGACTCGGGTGAAAACAGTTTCCAGAGCTCACTCACACACAACTATCCCGGATCATGAAATACGTATGAGGTCTTCAGCTGAATCTTTTATCAAATGATGTGTTTGGGGAAAACTTTGTGTAAATTTCTAACACTAAACACATCAGCAACAGTTTTGTATGGTAGGCTGTGTAGAAAAAAAAAGAAAAAAACCCCCATCTCTGTTGATGAATACATCAACATCCCATTAGAGTGAGATTCTGACCGTTTTTCAAAGCAGGAGCTATCAAAAGTGAAGCTGCTGCATTCACTAATGGCATCAGAGATCACCCTTTCCTGCTGTCCATTGTAAATAAGCATGTTAATGATGTTGATGAAAAGAAAGTCTGTTAAAAATTAGAAAGGATTTTTTTTTTTTTTTTAAATTGGCTGCGTCCACTGGCCCACTCAACTATTTGTGTGTGTCTCATTTCGAGGATAATTTACTGCATTATTTGTCATTTTGTGTTTCATTATTCTTTGGTGCATATGTGTTTATGGACAATTAGAATCTGCAGTAATGGGGAGTTATTTCAGCCAATGGCATCGCAGAGCTCAATCAGGAGTTATTGACAGCCATTTCCCATTACGTACTGTATTTATGTGCTCCTTCAGCGCTGCATTAAATCACTGGAGTGGCACTTCACATAAATGCATCTAATTCGGCTATAAACTATGTGTTCAAAGCCACAAATGTTGCTTAGGTTATTAGGTGGACATTAAAGGGCAGTGTGGAATTCTTCATGTGCATCGAGCCGTGTGGCCGGAGCTGATGGACGAAAGCCCAGTTTCCTTACCCAGTGGGCGACAGCGGAGGGATGCTAGCAGGTGGGCTGATTGTCTTGCTACGGTATTAACTCCAATCATCATAAGTCAGACTTCACTGCACCGCCCAACAGTATTGCAGATTTCCCTGTCATCAAGCCTCCAAGCTGAGCGGAGCTCATTCAGCAATGAGGAGGCCAGGGCCCCACACAGCTGTGCACCGCTAATGGCATTAACCTCCACTAAAAAGGGGATCAAGAAAAAGAGTTGGAGGTAAAAGGACAGATGATGATGGGAGATGAAAACAAGATGGTTAAGTCACCAGTGTGATGATGACAACCTAAACTCAACACTACTTCCAATGAATGTATTAAATGTATTATCGTGTAGGACGTGATTCACAGTAAAGGGAAAAAGAAGCACTAATTAGAGACTGTATATAAAAGATGCATGTAGGCTCCGGAACATCACTCAGTGGTTTGTTTAGTCCCGATTGGAAAGCCTCTAGTTTAGCTACCCCGTGGTTTTCTCAAAATTATTCCTTTTGTTTTTATCATCGCTTTATACAAATCATGGTCACAAATTATTCCTTTTTTTTAATCCAAAAGTCAACACATTTGAAAAAGAGGGTTGAGTGCAAAGTTATTAACATGGAAACTTGGTTAGCACGATGCATAAATACACTGTACAGCTGCTGTATGTGTGCGCAGGCACAGATAGCTGCAAAGTAGTGTTAGATAACACACAAATTTTCAAAATTAGACAGACTTATAGCGCTTTTCCACTAGTATCTCCCTGACATGGCCTGACTCCATTCAGTTTAGGTCACTTTCCATTACAATTGAGTACCACCTAATGTGTATTTTGGTCGTTATACTAATGCGCCTCAAAGTCCTGTGACGTCATTTTTAAGCGACACAAACACAACATTACAATGGAGGCTGTCGAGGCGATTGTATACCTCTATTTCACTGGCTTTTTGTCAGACTCCGGGACCACAGTTTTATTTTTCTGTGGAGTCATTTCCCTCGTTGCCAGCTTAAATGGCAGCTTGAATTTTCGTGAGTGAAGCCCTGTCATGATTCAATTGACTAGCCAATTGGTGGCATGCGTTCTGCTGGTGTCACATTTTGACACTGGGCACTGCAATGGCTTCATATATTTACATCTAGGTTCGGTGCTAATAGGACTATGATAAAGAATGATGGACATTTGTGTTTATAGACCTCTCGGCACCCAGTCATACTCGTTATTAATCTCTGGCTCTCTTCCACAGCATATCTTTTATACTGTCTTCCTTCTTTCACCATAACCGGTCGCAGCAGATGTCCGCCCTTTCCTGAACCTGGTTCTGCCGGAGGTTTCTTCCCTTCCTACTGTCACCAAAGTGCTTGCTCATAGAGGTCATATGATTGTTGGGTTTTTCTCTGTATGTATTATTATTGTGTACATTACAATATAAAGGACGGATGATGAGGTGACTTGAGGCGACTGTTGTTGTGTTTTGGCACTATATAAATAAAATTGAATTGAACTAAATTGAAATTGAAAGTTTGTCGGTAACAGCTAAATTTCAAGTTTCTACCAGAAAAGGTTGTACTTGTTTGCGTTAAATTATTTTCATAGAGGGGTGCCACTGGGTTGAATGTTTAATTGTCTTAATAGAATAAAAAAAACGGAAGCTGGTGAAACGTCTCCATAAACTTGAAGACGTCCAGTTCTGTTCTTTTTAAGCTTTTAAGGCTACCATGACCCATGACTGAGAGGCTACACAGACTTAAGTGTATAATTACTTTTCAAGCTTTCTGAGGCTTCTGTTCATCATTTTTAATCACATTTCTTCTGGATTATATTGACATTTATCATCCTCCATTTAACAAGATGACTAAAACAGACATGTATGTGATCTGACTCTTGTCTGTTGACTCTAATAGCTTGTGCGAAATCTGTTACAAATGCGGTTTGACATCACTCCACGAGTAAACAATTTTTTAGTCGCGCTGAAAATTTTTCAGATAATGAATTTGCTGCTGTGTCAAAGTGAAAATTCTGTTTTTATGACAGCTCTATTTCTGAGTCAGTGGATGATGGTACTACTGTCCGGCACTGATGTAAGCGTGAATGAGAGCATTCCCACACCGGGTGGGCTCCACACACTGTGAGTCACAGTGTGACACATCGGCCTGCGTTCGGTGTCAACTTGGACACACTATGACGCTGATTGAAGCGAAAACAACCCACAGCTAATATTCACAAATCCACTGATCACAGCACTCGGGTCGTCTTAAAATCTAGCGTTTATGTTCCTTTGAGCCATTTCTCGATTGCAAGCCTGTGATCTGTTCTAGTCCACAAGCCGTTCTTCCAGCTAAGGCTGTTTAGCCAACCACAGAGGAGTCGCAGCCAAAACGATCCACCTGTCCACACTCAACACTTCTGGGCACATTAGCCTCTTCCTCCCACTCCATCCCACGCTGCCATGACCTGCTTTTCAGCCTACGCTGAGGCAGCTCTTAGCCTGGGGCCCTAACCAGGACCTGTCCACAGCTGGACACTAATTTCCCTAGTTCATACGATGAGAATGAAAATTTCTGCCTCAGGGATCATCTGGAGCCAGAAGACGCCGATTCTCTCCTGAATGTTGATGTTCTCAAGGCTACTGCTCGCTGACCCTCTCCTTTCTTTTCCAACAGTCGTCTAAATAAAGAGGAACTCATTCACGGGGAAGTAAGTTGTTATTAGCCAGCTCTGATTTTCTAGCCAGCCCCTTGTGCACATCAACACCCACAACAACAATGATTACAGGATGTAATATCCTCCCCGCTTCACTGCCTTGCCCTGTTTACTCAGGTCTTCAGCACCAACATTTTTCCCTTAATGGCCATGTAGGAAATTATTCCAATGGACGGGCACAGACAGTGAAATAATGAGAGAGAATTACATGGCAAAAAAAGACGAGTGACATAAAAAAAAATGTGGGAAGAGGAGAGGGCGAGAGACAGAGAGAGAGCAAAAGAGAGAGAGAGATCGCAACCTGGGAGCTCTTGGCTGCTGCAAGCAGAGTTAGCGGAGAGTGACACTTCTCCATGTGGCTGGCATATGGAGCCAATTGTGGCAGCAGCACTGGATGGCTAGGAGCAGGGAATCAGAGAAGGAGTGGCTGGCTCTGACAGCCTTTACACAGGAAAGGCAAGGCTGATGCAGCTAAAGGATGATACAGATGTCAGTCTCAGGCCAAGTCAGCCATCTGTCATGGGGAACCAGCCAAGTCACACCGGCCTGGTCAGGCGCAGAAAGTAGCGGGAGACTCGTGATGATAAGTCATTATGAGCTGAGAGCTGTCCTTTCAACATGGCTTAAATCCAGTAGTACTTTGCACTGGTGTAGACAGAGGACAGTTAGACAGCGCGGTCAGTATAGACATAACAGATCTTTTGAAGCATTGTTTACTTAGTGTCTGATTGGATATTTCTGGATCTGAATACACTCTTCAAAGGTTTCCAACGTGCACAAACACGCCTTCGCTTTAGCCCGCACAGTGCTAATTTGCATCGATTTTACAATGTAGCCGCCTCTGAAATTCGCTTTCACACAGACACATAAATGCATGCATGCACGTCTCTAACGACTCTCAAGTATTGTACTGGCACAGATTGAAAATGCACAGACACCCAGCCATCTGCAGAGGTGAGGCAACATACAGGAGGTAGCGAAATAATGCATGGAGGAGTGTGTGGGAGACTTTATTATCTCCGCTGAGAAGGTTCGCGGTGATGTTAAAAAGTCCAAAATTCAAGAAAGTGTAGTTTCAAAAGCTTGCATGCTAAGGCCACAGGGATATGTTTCTGCCCACAAAAAGTGAAAGATACTTCAGGATTTCTTGCAAATAAAAAAGGTTTCGGTTAATGAGCAGCACGTCTGAAGCAGAACATTATGCACATTGACTTGAAGTAGGAATATTCTATTTTAGATTTCAGCTCCATCAAACGCCTTATGTTCTTCTGTGCTGTGAATCCCTCGTGTTCTACATCAACAATCCTGCCTTTTATGAACAAATAATTACCGTTGCCTTCACCTCTGTTTATATATAGCGTGACATTTCGCCATACATCTCGGTGACATATACATATTGTAAACAAGCAGATCTACCTGATTGGCTTTCTGGCATCTGAGCTGACAGTGACAAGCTATTATACAGCGGGACCCTTTCATTTGCATATATACTTATGAACCCACTCCCTTCCTCCTCTTTTTTCCCCCCCCTTTCGTTTTCTCTCCTCTCAGCTCTTCACTGGCGGCTGGCTGCTCGTCGAGCAGAATCTTCTCAGAGAGAGGGCAGAGAGGGAATGTTAATTGGCGAGCAATACCCTCTTGTTGAGACGCAGTCCATAAATGAACGACTATAAATTATTTATATGCCTAATCAGACAGCATGTGCTCAACTTATTCTCTCAAACAAGACAGCTTCTGTGCTAGTCCACTTTCTCCCCCCCTTCCTGGTAAATAATTCTAGTTTCTTTTGATAAGAGTGCAGTCACACGAGGCTGTGTGCTAGAAGAAGAAGCCTAATGAAAATATGGTGCCGCAATGATGAAATAGCTGTTTTCTGGCTGCAATCACGGTCAGGAAAATGAATGACCCGCTTAGCACCAGGTATTAAAATGCATCCAGTGTTTGGAAGGTTTTATTCTGGTAGACGAAAAACAAATGCAGCCCAGGTGTAAATGCGCATAAGGTACACTAAGTATTAGCAACCCTGGGATAATGAAATGAGACTAATCCATTTGGAATGGATAGTCTTTACATTCAGCTGGGACATACACAGAAACTCAGCGATCAATCCATCCATCAATTACTCTTCTCCTACAGGAAGAAAAAAAATTGGATAATTGATGAAAACATAATTCTATATGACCTCTTCAAACCCCCCTCCCGGAATTAAAACATAATTTGTTGGTGGTTGTTAATTGTTATTTTACATGATATATTCAAAAATTTGCCATCCTGCATCAACTATGTACCTGTTTGTAGAGGAATTCCTGAATTTGTTTAACATCTATGAGGCTCTGACTGGACTGTTGAGGGCAACAAATTTGCAACACACAGCAACAGACTTACAATTTTCTCAGATTTCTCACAGTTAATCGCCATATTATCGCAAACGTATTTATCACTGTCTTGATGCACCAGTCGCTTTGAAGGTGGTCACAGACACTGCCCTCATCTTTAAAGTAATCACTTCAAAGGTAGCAAAATTGCAATTTCACTGCATACAGTGGCAATAATTTTTTGCTGTGTCGCAGTCTCTAGCCAGTTTCCCCAAGTGGGAGTATAACATTAAGTAATGCGAGTTCAGTTTGTCCACTTAACCTTTAATTTGGTGATTAATTTCATGTTATGGACTTAACAATGTATCTGAAAACATAACCTGGGGCTGTGGATATTGCAATAGCAATTTTCGCTGCTTTCTAACCTTAGAAATTAATGAACGTTAGGACATTACGCCCCTATTTTATGCTGCTAATTTGTTGTACAGACCTTAATAGAGGTTTCTTTCAGCTGTTCCCTTTTTCACAAAAGGCTGCCATGGCAGATGACTACACATCTGATTTGGCAAGTTTTCATAGCAGACACCTTTCCTGACACAACCCCCAAGGATGTGGATCACCTCTTGGTCTCACAATATTAGGCAAATGGGTAACCAGTACACTATGGAGCCACTGTTATCCACAGTGTTCAGACTACATTTTAATTTAACAAAGCAGATGTTACAAATATACTTATATTTCTTAAAGCTGTGTTTGAAGACTCTTCAAAAGGCTTTAAAGTTGTGAATGTGAGCCTAGTTAAGCAAGACCATATGTGGAAACAATGTGGATGGCAGCCATTATGGTTGCCACTGTGGTCCGCCTTGTGTCAGTGCAGCAAAGGCAAAACAGGTTCTCCTGTTCTTGAACGGTCTGCATTACTAAATCCTGAGTTTCTGGGACTGTACGGTCAGTGCTTTCATAGATTTTTGCATCATTTCGAAGCAAACCCACGCCAGGAATGGGGGCCATTATTGGATGGAGAGAGAAGAGCGCAACCAATAAAGAACCATCATTTGACTCTTCAGACGTCTGCAAGAGCACAATATGTCCTGCTACAGCCCCAATGTCTGTCAAACTCAAGGCTTTAGCTTCATCGGTTCCAACATTACAGTGCTTTGAGAGTCTCAAGCACACATGCACTCATACAAGATAGGCACACTGTCTTGGCATTCACACACTTGACAAGAGATAAATTTACAGACAGACATTTCTTCCTTCAAATGCCACAAGGTGCTGGAGGGTTAAATTAAATGGACTGCTAAAAATTTGCAACAAGAAAGAATACTAGAGTGGAAACAGGTTGCTTCAATGGATGTTTTAAAAGTGCATCTACAAAAAAACCAGACATTTCACACTGAGATTTCTGAAAGAGCCAGTTTGAAGGATTTGCTTCTTTTTCGTGACCTCTCCTTCACGTGTTGTCTAGACTGCCATTTTCTGGAAGCCCCAAACTTTTGCTTTAACAAATATCTTGTTTGCCAAAGTGTCCTTGAGCATGACTGTAATTTGTACCCAGTTCCTGAGTGCTGCCCTGTTGCAGAGCCTGATCTCTGACCTCCATCTATGATGGGACAGGAGAAAAGAGAATTTGTACACAACGATCAATAAAGTACCATTCGTTCTAATGCTGGGTCACAGGAGAAACACCTCAATCCTCCCTTCTGATAAGCTTCAATTTTAGCTTGTAAGTAGTGTCGACAAAGGCGGAGGTTCAAAGCTAAATCCTCACAGAGCAAAGCAATTTTTAAGCTTTCACATTAATTCAAGTAGTATGCTTGTTTGTCTGTATTCTGGGCTCTAATGTTTGGACAGAGGGCCTGAAAATATAGATATGCAGAGAAGCATTCCAGCTAAGCAGACGGGAGAGAGGTCAAGCAGTCTACAGATGGTATGTTTTAGGGCCAAACCAGAAGATTCACTTATTCAGAGTGTTCATTCAGTCCTTTTTTCCATGTCAAAAGATACACCATCACACCCTGCGGGCATGAAAACCCTGTCACTCATCACGCTTTGGCTCATTTCATTGTAACCAGCTTCGCAAAAAGTCAAGTGAAAACGTAGCAAAACCTAACCCTCATCATGATGGACGTTTTTGCTCTTCCACTGGTGCACCTTTCTGACAATGAGGAACCTTTTTCTGTATCCATCAGCAAGCAGCAACACCCAGAGAGACAAAACTTTAAATATTCATTAGTGATTACCACCTGACACAGCCCCACTAAGCTGAAATACAGTCTGTAAAACACAACGCGGACAGTTTGAAAGCAACAACCCCATCATTTTCACTCTTTTCTGGAAAGTCATGTCAGTGTACATACAATAAATATATGGAATACTTATATCTAACTAAGGCTCAAAAATCCAGTACTGGTTTGGGCCTTCCTATGGTTTAACTTTTATTTCCCGAGCAATCGGTAAATCTACAAAAAGTTACGTTTTAGCTTTGGTGATCATACATCCTCACATTCCTCCATTATAGTTTGACATAGTCCAAAGCTCTGTATTGCTGGAGGCCAGAAGGCCTGTAAAAAACATGTGATTTGTCCAAAGCACACCAGTATAGTGCAAGGCTTACACGTGCCCTTGAATGAGGATAACCACATACTCATTCGAAGAATGGAATAGGTGATGGCTCAGTCTCACAGTAGAGGGCCAATCCATTCATACTCATATAGATTTCTATGTGTCATTTCCTAATGGACCTCCCACTTCAATGTCTCGAAGTGCACGGCTGCCAAGACTCAATCACAGCAGAAACACTGCGTGCTGATACGTCAACCCGTGTATCACCCAGAATTGGCGGAGGAGGAGTCACTCGCAGGCAAAAGAGGATAGTGGACATGAGTTTTGTGAGTGAACGCGTGACAATCATGAGCTTGGCATGTCGCCGAGGCAACAAGCCTCCTCATCCATTATTCATCTGGGTAACAAACTGATAAATGAGGTAAATGAAGAGGAACAACGACAGTGAAAATCATGCCGATGGACCAAAAGAGACATTTAGAAGTCGGCTGCACCAGCAGCATCCTGAGGTGCATATTAATCTGTGAGGTAAACAACAAGGTCTGGACACAGGGTCAGAACGAAGCGCCTCTCAGAAGAAAACTCTTCTCTATGAGAAGACTAATGTGAATGTGGATTAAGCTTCCAGAATGGGATTTAAAGGAAACATATCTGTATTACAGGGAGAATTCGCACATGACACACTGTCAGTCACCTGCCAGGACACTCTGAGACCCCTCTCCACTGTCCACCATCAAAAAGAAAAAACAACAACAACAACAACAAAACAAGTGAAATCCATCTGCAGACCAACTTACAGTTGCATCAGTCTACTAGCACAGGTACAGAGAGCATAAATGATATCCCAGGTCTCACATGTCATGCCAAATTAATGCAACGCATTCTGTACGAGACAGCAGCGGGATGAATTATTGCCCTGTTGCTACGGTAACATCTCATATGCAGAAAACACATTGCCGCGGTCTGAAAAATGGTGATTTGTGAGATTTCGTTTCAGAAACCATTCCAATGACGAGGGAGAAGCAAGGAGGGATAAATGGGGAAAAAAAGATTGGCAGCGAAGGAGGGAAGGGAAAAAAGAGACACTCAAATACAGTGAAGAGAAAGAAGAAGAACAAGACGGAGACGAAACGAGGCAAGGCTTCACTCGCAGCAATTTGAAGCAGTCCTTCAGACAATTTGGGTCACTTCTGTCACTGTATTTCTATAAGGCAAGCAGAAACACCTCATCTGCCATTCATTTCATTTCCATTCCAACACCTGCAAGCCATTTGCATTCTGTCAGTTTTACCTCTCCCTTTCATTTCTCCACATGCCACTACATTTCCTGAATGATAACATACTGGCAATTTCTACACTGGCATAGCCTGGGCCAGGACCACAACACCACCTGCATCCAAAGCAGGGGGAGATTTCCAATATCCAGTTTCTTTCTTTTTCTTCGTCCCCTCCGCCCCAAGTCCCAGTCCGACTCTCATGTTTCCAGCAACAACACCCCTCCCAGCCCCCTACACCTCCCATTCCCGTTGATCCAATCCACATCTTTGCCATCTGACCCTTACGAGCCCCTGCAGGACACAGCGACTCCCCGGGGACCTGAGGTCGGATCATATGCTCCCCTTCTCCATAGCAACAAATGAACCACACACGCTGAAGAGGTCACCTGACAAACTGTCATCCGATCTATGGCGTCATTTCTTACAACAGGCATCGCTGGATCATTAAACCGAGTGCAAGTGCGCAGCTGTGCAGATCACATCAAGGCTGGTTTCATCAAGTTAAACGCAACATTTCTCCAAATCCAGTAAGAATGAAATATAGGCCCAATTTCTTAGTGTGAAAATTTAAAGAGCTAAAAAAGAGTAGTTCTGCTTGTCAGGACTCATCTCGTATCAGATATACAACACAGAAAGAGAGGAACAAAGAAAACATCTGAGAAGCTCAAACTGCTACATACCATGCAATTATTACACACCGATAGCCCCAAAATGTCAGAAAAATGAAGCCGTGCTTGAATTTTTGAGGATTAAGGTCTTTTATGCAACACTTCATGTTTACGAATCAGGCCAGTCTGTGAAGATTTATAAGAAGGGGCTATCAAAGGGATGAGCGAGAAAATAAGGATCCAACACTGGTTAGTCCAGCGTGAGCACTCGCTGCTCACTGCTGTTTGTGCGACACTCGCTCCAGCAATAATCTTTCAGTTTCTTTTTCTTTCTTTAGTTATTCACTTTTGAAGATTGCTGCTATTTCTTTTAAGCAAGCAGTGAAGCTCTTTTTTTTTTTTTTCAGATTGCCTCGCTTCAGTTGTGCTCTTTTCTCTCCTTCTTCAGCCTTGGTGACTATTACTGTTTAATGCTAACCACACACAGGTTCTATTTTTACCACGCAAAGCAGGAGAATCAATCAAATTCTCGCGCGTGTCCCCAACACTGAGTATTTACAGCAGAAAATGAAAAAGGCCTTTTGTTATCACAACAGAAGAGCAGCAAAATAGATTTAGGAAATTGTGAAATTGTTTTGTTAATGTGAATGATAAAAAATTTGCATTTCAATAGGCAGAAGCTGAGAATTAATTAGTTTTATTATCTACTAATTTGTTGATTCCTTTTATTATTATTTTTTAATTTTTAATTATTATTTAATTATTTGATTAATCAATTAATTCCCATGTAGTAAAGAACAAATTAATATAATTTTCCAGAGCCTAAGGTGACATTTTTAAACTGCTTTGATTTGTCTGACCAGCGGTCTCGAATCCATTCATGTTCTCAGCTTTCAACAACATAAAGCAAAGAAATTGGCAAAAACTCACATTAGTGCTCATTCACCCTATTTCCAAGAGTAAGATTAGAAGAAACTCACATGTCTGTACAGTATATAAGAAGTCTTGTCGTCATTGTGAGGTTGCTAGGCAACCAGCAGAGACTCCAGAAAGTCATAGGACTAAGCCAAGAAACCGCCACACACATATAACCCTCTCTATAAGCACAACTTAATGTGTTTATACGTTTCACAAACATTATAAGGCATGCATTTCATTTTACATCATTAGCATGCTGTCGCAGTTCTAACAGATTCAGAAAGCTCTGTTTCTTCTTCTTCTTTTGAGCTTTTGTGAGAGATTTTATCCACTGATGACCTTAGCTCCTAAGAATGAGAGATGATAAAAAAAAACTACTTTCACTTGCTCCTTTATTCACAATGAGTCACCACCACAGATAGCTCCACCTGTTTGATTTAGTAGAGTTTTCCTCCACATGCTCTTCCTGACACAACCCCAAAGGGATTTGTTCTTTTCCAAGGATCAAACTGGGAATCTTTCTCTTGTTTGGCAAATGTGTAAACAACTGCACTGCGGAACCACTAAGAGTGTCAATCAAAACATTAACATCCCAGAGCCCAAAACCAGCGGACAACATCATGGTGCTGATGCAAATGACTACTGTCTATTCTTTTAAAGCAGCAACTGACTTAGTGTTTGGTTTCAACTCAGCTTTTTTTCTGGAATGAAAAAGCTCTTGATGAGCTATCCTCATCTCATGGTGAACAAACTGAAGCAGCCTGCAGGAACACACCCCAGGAAATCTTGGCCTGAAATACCCTCCCCAGAGGATATATCAGCAGACTCTGCAACTGGTTCACAGATTGATCTTCTACTAATAAGAAAGCAGTCCAAATGGTGCTTGTGTGGAAGCACGACTATATGACTCTGGATGATTAGAGAGGTTTTAGTTATACTTGGGAATCCTTTCAACATGTGTTAACACCTTGAGAATGTACATACATGTGTCTGATCGGGATGTGTAGCGGTCCTGTGATTGAGAATCTAGAGCAAACCCCTTAAGTGGAGAGATGGGGAGACGGAGAGAGAGACAGAGAGAGGGAGGGAGGGAGATCATCAGAGCCATTACTGTGTGATAAATGATTTGCTAGCTGGTGAGTTGCCCTGAGGGCGTGTGTGATGTGTGTGTGTGTGTGTGTGTGTGTGTGTGTGTGTGTGTGTGTGTGTGTGTGTGTGGTGGTGCGTGCGTGGTGTGTGGTGGTGCGTGCGTGCGTGGTGTGTGTGTGTGTGTGGGAGGTGTGAGCGTGTTAAACCTGTGGCTTACTTTTATCAAGATCCCATGGGACCCACGTACTGCTAATGCAATCTGGTTGCTACAGAGGGAAAAGGGAGGTTGAGGGTAAGCACACACACACACACACCAGCACACACACACACACACACACACACACACACACACACACACACACACACACACACACAGAAATGAACTCCAACTGACTGAAATCAAACTTTCTCAAACACACACCCACCCGCACACAAAGGGTGAACTCAACTATGCGCACTTTCTATCGCACAGAACCAGAAGCACACAATCAAACTTCTGCTCATAGACGCACACACATATTATCTCAGACTCGCGCTCTTACACTCTCTGCAGGCAGTCACATCTCAGGGGGAAAGCTGGAGCCAGGGCCAAGCTCAGAAGAGGAGGAGGAGGCAAGTTAGTGCAGAGTTTAAAGAGCAGAGTGGTCGACGAAGAGAGAGGGAGAGACAGGGGGAGTTAGAACAGACCAGAGTTGAGGAACAGTCCAACTGCTTGAACAGGGGTGGAAGATGTGTTAGGTATGAAGGTGGTAAAAGGTAGAAAAGATGGAAGAATGGAACAGGAGAGGGATGTAGCAAAATGATCCAGGTGCAGTAAGTAAAATAGAAGGATTAGAAGTTAAGAGCTTGAAAAGGGTGAATGAACAGAGAGAGAGAGCGGGAAGAAAACACAGGGGAGCTGGAATGACAGCGAGGAGAGAGACAGCGAGAGGGTAATGGCTGGTGGGAGAGGTGCGAGCAGCTTCTGCCAAGATAGAGGAAGAACCAGAGTGGGAAAAGAAGGAGAGAAATTGAGCAGTGTAACCCCCAAGACCCTGCTGTCTTCACAGGAGAGTGCTGTGTGTAGGTTGATGTGTGTATCTACATTGGTACTATGGTGCACTCTGCGCTGGCAGGTCTGAGAGCCAGTGTCAGGCTCCTCAGGTTGTCCGTGGTTAAGATTGGGAGGGAGGGATGTCTGGTGCGATAGCCCCAAGGGGAGCTCTTCTTGCTGGGGTAAGACAGCCTGCCTGCTTGCATGTGTGCCTGGGCTGCTGGCTCCAAACTTTGGATGAAGCCCAGGAAGTGAGGCGCAGCTGGATGAGCTCTGGCACCAACTCTAACTACCAAAATCACCAGGCAACACCATCCTGAGGTAGTATGCTCACACACAGGTGGAAACATTACGAACCCAAAAGCATGCAGCAAAATCAATCCACGTCTTTCTGACATTTTGTAGGCAAATATTTCCAAATTAAAAAGTGTCAGAAAGGCTGCTAATGAAAATATTCATTACCTTTAGCCTCTCCTGATTGGTGTCACTAATGGTCTTCATGTCTACTAACTCATGGAACAAAATTTTTTTAAAAGTTGATTAAGAAATGTTAACCTCCATTTATTACAACTGATGAGCAATTATAATACGGCACATTAAAATTCTCCTAAAACCAAACCTCCATTAGAAAACATGAAGCAGAGTGCAGGCTAATACTGAGCTGCCTGGTGTTATGCTGACCTTTATCTGACATTACTTCCCTTTTTTTTCTACAACTGAGTGTTGTCAAGGCTGGAGTATTAACAGTAATCCGTGCCAAGAAAGCCCAAGGAACCACCAGCAAATATTGCTCGTATACAGTAGTGCTGGTTCAGATGAATGTGCCTGTGGACAGAGGGTTGTTTAAACAAAATAGAGGGATCGTGGTGCGGGTTTTCGTGGTCTGCAGCATGTGCTTAGAGTTCAATCTAGCTGCATGAGAAAATATACCTTTGTAGTAATTGTTAGCTCAAAAATACACCTCTTATTAAATACCAATAAACACAGAGCTATGTCACTCCAACATTACAGCCTGAAAAAGCCCAGATGTCTGACCTTGGATCGAAGCAGGATTTGGCTTCAAAGCCCAAATAGCTGATGATGCAAGACATAACTTAGAGTAAGCTTGATCATCCGTTCAACAGAGTTTATCTTTGCTCAGTCCCATATCCCCGGGTCAATAATGTTGACTCATCGACCACTTCTTCCTCTGTTGTCGATAAAGCACACTACAGCCTTTTAGCTGCTGCTTTGGCTCTGTAAAGAAGAAACATAGCAAATGACCCCCAAGGACTGGTCAAGACTGAGGAAAACTGAGGCTGATGCTGATGATAAAGTCCCATTCACGGGGCGCCACATTAACTGTATTCTTGTGGCGATTTTCCTTCTTAAATTCACAGAAATCATGCTGGCATTTAAGGATAAGATGTGAAAGGGGATTACAAAGGCAATATTTGCACGTGGAAGTACTTAGACCACTGATGAGATAAAGAAGGGAAAAAAGCGATTTGGGTGCACGCTCTTTAAAATCATTCCTAATCTCTAGTGATTTGAGATTTTCTCTTTCCTTACACTGCCCTCTATCATATTGATCAGTGCATCGGCTGCCTAATAGACAGGTAGTGAAAAAAGCAGGGAAAGAGAAGGCTTGAGGTGAAAGAGTCACAGAAACTGACCAGAATATTGAAACGGCCAATTAAAGCAGTGCTTCTTGGAACAGCACGAGGACAGCCTGAGAGTCACACAGGCCTCTTCAGGTGGGGGGAAGGGGAAGGATTATTATCTCCCCGTGACTGAGGCGCGCACAAAATAATTCACCTGGAAATCAATTTCCATCACGTCTATTACAGACTACCGATGGACCGAGAAAGAAAGAGAACGAGAGAGACAGACCAAGAGAGGCTCTCATTTCCCCTTTTCATCCTTGTTGTATTTTTCTTCCCTCTTTCACTGCCCAAACCATTTCCACAGCAGAGTGCACTGGCCGCAAAAAGACATCTGCAGTCGATCATGATAAACAGTCCGCATCTCCCACATTTGTTTCCCTTAAAAACCACAGAGCTGCATGAGTAAAAGCTACAGCTGCTGCCTCTTCATGGACTTCCTTCTGCATTAAATCATGACGTAAGGGGATACAGGTCCAGAAGCGCAGCTGCCGATGGATTCGTGCCATTGTTTACAGTGACACAAATTTCATTAAAGGGGGCGCGCCCATTTTGATACGGGATTTATTTTTCTTTTTCAGAAATTGGCCCGTAATGAAGAAGTGAATCCTATTTTTATTACTCATATTTCATTTCTGTTTGCAGCTCAAAGAAGTGAGCAAAGCATCTTCATTTTCATTTTAGAATCTGTTCTCTGAAACCCAAACAACAATTTCAATATCTTAGCTGCAAAATGCTGTTTTCCTTTCCTTCAAAACAAGAGCAGGTCATAAGAGCTACCTTTCTTTTTTAACAGAACTTGAGTCCTTGACTGAAGAAAGAATGTGCAAAACGAGCATCGGGTTCGCCACTTGTCTAAAACCTAAACTGTTTCTTTTATTCTAACAATGGCAACAACCCACAACCCTCATTCACCATCCAAACCTCCAATTTCTGCAGTTTCCCTCTGCCGGATCCTCATTATCGACCAAGGAAAACAGAGAGGATGTGCCTTGGTGTGTGTATTTGTGGAGAGGGGAGCTGGTAGATAGGAGCAAACGACACGAAGCAGAAGCCGACGGAGTGATGGGTGTGACTGAAGGGATGGGGGTTGTCAGCATTTGTAGGTCAGCGTAAATGTTTAATGCTTTATGCTGATGAGCTGACACTCTTATATCTCTCTGGTTCTCTGGAAAAAAAAAAAAAGAAAGAAGACGCACTCTGATACCCACCGCCGCTTGCACACACGCGACTGCCACACATTTGCAGGCGTAAGCCACCCACTTGTGAGCCCCTGCTTATACTCACCCCGACCTCTCGGCACGCCAATTAAGTAGGTATGTGACAAGACAGCCAAAAGTTCCAATTAGACCAATCTACCTCTGCAACATGTCCCCTTATACCAGCCTCCCCATGGCAGAAGCAGCAGCCTGCACCTTCCTTCCCCCCACTGGTCCTAAATGGTTTTCCATGCATCACTCTCTCTTCCAGCACGCCTATTTACCCCAGTTACATCAGAATGAGGAGCCCAAATAATGCAACTTTAATGGAGCCACTTTAGCATTCAGTCTTAAAGCGGGGGATAGATGTTTCAGTTATGAGCATGCATAATTATTAGGCCTGGAGTACATATTGTAATTGAAAGGGTCTGATAACAATGCTGCCTTGTTACATGCAATACATTAGGAAATGGGGAGGTGGATTAGAGTTACATGACAGGGAGGGGGGGGGGGAGACTCCATTCAGTTTGCAAGGTTTAGCAAAGAAACCCATAATGGCCTGTTTATCTTATCAATTAGGGAGCCATAATATTTTTTGAAATGAGAAATGGGGCTTGCCATGGGGCACAATCACCTCATAAATAAGGCACCTTGCTAAATAAATCCACTAACCAATTTATTCAATTTACCACACAATGGCTTATAGCTTAATTTCAGTGATAATGGGAGCACACACTTGAGGAAATTAAACTGGAGAAGTTGAAATTTCATGAGTCATTTCCAAATGACCCCCAAAGGATGTTAGAGAATCAGGTGGCAGGAATGTTCAGACAGCACAGTCTGTCTGTCGAATAAATGCGGCTTCGTTTTTTTGTTTTTTAACAGAGAGAAAGCCAAAGGGCATGGTTTGCTTTTTTTTTTTACCGCTTGATCAACAATCATTTCAAATACTGGTGCAGTTCTGGACACATTATTTTCAACACGTCGTCATTAAGGATTCAGTGGAAGCCTGGCCGTTAATGGCTTTTAGATGCTGCCTCCCACACCCTACTTGATGGGGCATGCTTTCCATTAAAGTAAAAGTATTTTGGATGCTTATAGTTCGATCATAAAGCTCCATATGTTGCGTTGTTATTTCTCCGGCTCTGTCACAAACAAGCCTCCTCGCTGTTACAGCGTGGGGAGACAGCGCTGCATGAAAGCCAACGTGTCAAAATCAAAATTCATCACTGTCGATGACGGTAATTGGTCTTGAAAAAGAGAAGAAAAGCACGTTCTGTGCCACTGGGCTGATTAAAGGCATCACACACGCAAGCATACACACAGTCTGTTACTTGGGGCAGATTCTTTTTTTGCTTGAGTTTTAAATGTAGCCACATCTTATTGTTTGAATGTCAAAAAAGATCCATCGCATCTCTCTTTTAACACAGCACACAGTGTGCGCAGAGCGTTGGACCGTGTTTTGCTGCTGAATGGTGTTTGTGGAGGTTTAGCTGTATAGAGTGGCCTAAAGCACTGCTGGGACAGACAAGACAAAACTGGGTCCTTTACACTGGGTGTGGCCTGGATTCACACAAAGCCCCCAGTGGGTGAACGCCTAAGGAGAGTGTCTGTGCATGGATGGATGGATGGTCAGATAAGTATATTGGGGACACCAGAGTGGCTCCATGGTGAGTAAGGGATAATGGAGAGTGGCAGACGTAAGGCAGATGGACATATGCTAGGACAGATACGGATGTGGGTCTCGGTTAAATTTAAAATACATCTTAGAGCTTATTTGAGAATATGTTATCAGTCACTAACAAATATACCAGTGTATCAACGTGTTACAAAACTAATCAGTATCAGCATGTTTCACAATCTCACGTCTTACACTCATGTGTCAGGATATCCAAAAATGGATGAGATGTAAATTACATTTCCCTCACTAAACCAATGATTTTGGCTCAAATCCACTTCTATGTGGAAACACATTATTACCCCATGTGGACTAAGAGCAACCCCTAACACTTTAAGCCCTCCCCCATCTAAGTCCGCAGATGACACTATCGCTTTTAACTCCCATTTTTCTTAAGCGCAGATCCCTCAATGCAACACCACTGCAACACGTCGGGGTCGGGGCCGCTAATGGAGCCCTCACCCCATGTCTCTCCCATGAGGCTGTCTGTCCTGAGGAGGAAATTAGGTGGTGTTGGGAGGGGGTTATGTAGTGAGGGTGTGTGTGTGTGTGTTTTGACAGGGGAGGTAAGAATTCTGGGTCAGGGACTCAGTGGAGGCCTCTTAATCTGGAGATGGACAGGGTGGGGTTTGGGTAGACTACACACACGCAGACACACACATCAGATGGGACCCCCTACCAATTTACATTTACCTACTTAGCATGCCCCTGGGCACGTGCACGCTCTTATCCCTTCACTGCAGCCTTCTGCATATACAGCAAGTGCGATCATGGGTAAAAGAGATTATTTTACCATAACCCAGATATTCTAACCCCACATGACCTACTGGGTTACAACAGCATCAGTTCTTCTAGCAACACAATAACCCCAGAAGCGCACCACATTGATGAAGCTGACGCTGCATTGGATACTCAGTCAGTAGGATGACATGGGTTGATGCAACAGCAGCTCAAATGATAAATTAAATATGAATGTGCATGAACCCCCCCACCCCCTTCATAGTTTCCCTCCCCCTTTTCTTCCTTTAACGATCAGAGGCATTGAGGATGCGGCCATAATATTTCTAGTTCAAATCCTTTTCATGGCCTCCCTCTCTCATTCTTCATTCCTGTCACCCATGGCTGTGTTTTTCTTTCTAAAGAGCAGATGCACTATTAAAAAAAATCATTAAACTAAAATACCTCAGTGACAGCACATTTTGCCTGAGCTGCAGTTGTTATTCATATGAAAAGTACGCTTCTGAATGACAATGCTCTCCGTCTGCCTTGACCCCTGTTATGTAAAACGCTGATGAGTGTGACCCCAGAGAGAAGAAGGAAGACAGCTTCCGGGCTGAGCTCGGGTTTGGACTCTCCAGACTCTTGGAATGAAAAGGTGAGCAACTGGAAAAGCCACCTCCCTACACTCAGTGTTGGAGCATTTGTGCCCCCTAGTGTACTTACTTGTCCAAGCAGCTTCAGGCTGGAAGTTTAAAGGCTTAACACCACTTTTGACTCAAACACGAAAAAACACTGGAGTGCATGAGAAGTTGAAATGCAAGAGCAAACAGTTTCATATATTTGTGTCAGTGAGAATGAAGAAGAAAGAAGCACTTTATCTGTGGGGAAGTCACCGTGGGACCCTGTGAGCATATTCAGAGTTTTGTATAAGCTGGAGGAGGAAAGGCAGGTTTTTTAATCCAAGAAAAGTGCTCTTTAGTGACCCACATACTGAATGCATCTCTACAAAAGAGAGCTGATGAGCTCATAGACACTCTAGGGGTTCAGACACATAAGGGCTCCTTGAGAGCAATAACAAAGACTGCAGAAAAAAGGTTAGATCCAGACCCAGCTGGGAAACCCATGAGGGCACAGTGGCCGTTTTCATCTTCGTCTACTTCTTCTTGTATCATGTTTCAGTCATACATGTATTACTTCCTTAGATGAAATCGCACATTTGTTGAGATGGTCAGGTTAACAAACAATCACGTTAAGTGGAGAAAATTTGGACTATAAAAACTTGGGATTAAACAATGGAATCATGTAGATCTGATCTGAACTATAATTCATTACTGTGTGTCCTACACGAGAAAAAGCAAATCAAAGATGCAAACTCCATTACAGCCACAGCAAACAAGCAACATAATAACAGGAGACATTCAACCCCAACTCCCATCTATTCAATCTTCTCTGATTGCTGTACTGCAGAGTTTAACACAGGGGTAGGGAACGTTGGTCCTCGAGAGCCGGTGTCCTGCAGGTTTTAGATATCACCCTGGGTCAACACACCTGAATCAAATGATTAGTTCATTACCAGGCCTCTGGAGAACTTCAAGACATGTTGAGGAGGTCATTTAGACATTTAAATGAGCTGTGTTGGATCAAGGACACATCTAAAACCTGCAGGACACCGGCTCTCGAGGACCAAAGTTCCCTACCCCTGGTTTAACAGGTAACAGTTGTACTGTGCAGCACGCAGCCATTAGATGGCAGCAGATTCAAGGAGTAGCTCCTTTGTGTTCTTTCATACTATGGGTGCCCAAAACCTCGCACAGATGGAAGAACAAACATTATGTCACTCTGTAGAATGACATCTTATTTACTATATCAGTAAGAATGATGAACACATAATTAAAACGCTGATAAATCTATGATGTTCAAATGTCAACACACTGCATGTGTTGTAAATTAGATCCATGACATTTTAAATAAAGTGCTAATGATGTACTAACCATTTCCCATAAAAAACCACACATTTTGAACTGATTAATGCTGTTTGTCACAATATGTGCAGTCGGGGTGAAGTCCTCATCTATCATCATTATTTGAAACACAAATACTTCTAGCAAGTTATTTCTGCAAATACCTGCTTCCGTTTCTAGTTTTTATTGTAACACTAAAATTAGCATTACACTTGGCATGTGTCATGCTATAGTAAAATGAGTTATCTAGCTGATAGTCAAAGTCAGACTCAGATGTAATCCATTTACTGGAAGTTCTCGGTTTTTGCTTTACGCAGAACCGCAGAACACTACAACAGTTGATAACACCAAAACAATTTACTGACTCGCAAACCGCAGGGTTGGCACGGGCTCCATAAAGTGTTCCACACACCTTCACGTTCGCCTGTGAGCCATTTGTTTACAGCATTTACAGCAGGTCCGAGCAGAAGCACACAGAGGTTAATAATGCACAGTGTGGGAATAACTATGACTAACAAGCTCGGTCATAACACAAAGTTCAATAGAGCCATGAAGATAAGACGACACATATGGTCCAGAAATCACTGCAGAGAAGAACAGAGAAAACACAGCTGAGGTGCTGCCTGTATCTGGCTTTAGCAGGAGATGATGAGGTCGAACACAGAGGATTGTGTTCATTCCCATCGGGGGAAAGAGCGCATTGGATCATTTCAAGGACTCTTGGTCATGTTCCAACAAAGTCGATTAAGTTGCACAAGGTGTGTGCCCGTGCATGTGTGTGGAGAATGAATGAGGAGAAGAAGAAGAGAGAAAGAGAAATTTCCTCCAATAAGGAGAAGAAGAAGAAAACTGACTGAGGGGTAACAGCTAAGCTGCCAAAAAGGAAACGTGCATCTTAATAAACATGCCCCTGGGCAACAGTAAGCTTACACACAAGTCATGTCACAGCTGTCGATCAGGAAGCACACACATTACTCAGAGACACGAAAGCTCTGACTAAGAGCTGAAACTGATGGAATTCTACGTTATGCATTGTACATCATATGAATGTGCTGAGTCTCACAGAAGTGCTAAGAATCATACATTTTAAGAGAATGCAATCAGAAGACCAAAAGATCATAGATGAAGGGTTATTTTGGTTTTAAACCAGGTCACTTCAACAAGCTGAAGAACCTAAATGAAGCAATCAGCTGTAGCCCAGCTTTGCTTGCAGCCCTTCAAATGAATAAACAGGTGGACATCACATATTAGATTACCCTTACATGGGTTGGTCCAATCATCCAGACCTAGTGACCTATTTTAAATAATTTATTTCAGTATATAATTTTAAAGAAAGCGATATCCACCTGCACCAAAACTTAACAAGCTCCTCTATTTTTCTAATATTTGCCTCAGTAGTTTTTGCATAATGTAACTGAGAGATAGAATAAACATATGGACAGGCAAACACGCGGCACTGTTGTCATATCAGCTAATATAAGATGATTTGTATTTGTATTCTGCTTTTCCAGATATTTCAAACCTGTTAAGCTGACCTAAACTGAGTGACCACGACTGTTTCATATTACCCAAATCATTGCAGCTAAACAAAATAAACTTCTGTAACCATCGAGAGCGCCTTTCATGTTGTTACCGCACAGTTGGTATTCACCAAAGTGCTGAGAGACAGGGAGTTGTCAGCCTTGCCTTGCTTCACGGCACCAAACATATGCTGCTGAGAGTTTTTGCTCTCTGTGCAAAGCTTACTTTCTGCTGGAAACAAACACTCAGCCGCAGATTGAGTGAAATAAACACTCGTGTGCGCCCATGCTGCTATGGAAATAAACACTCTTTTGGAAAGAAAAGCGTGCGCATAGCGGTGAGCAAACCTCTAAAGGCCCAGACACCTTTAAATGGATAGAGCACATGCACAAAATAAACTAGAAATATACTGACATAGATAAATCCTGGAGAATTAGGACAAACTACAAGAACAGACAAATATAAAAGTTCATGCCTTCTGAAAGTTAGAGGGCAGCATTGCTATCAATGGGTAATGTTTTTAGGGCCACATGTAAGTCTGTTTAAGAACAACACCCTTAAAAGATCATGCAAAGGATGTGAAGGATGATACTCTCGAAGTAGCCCATTAATTATAGTAAACAGTTTACTTTTTACCATTGGTGGTAATTGTTGTCTGTTATGAGTTTAAATTACCAAGACCTGAATGACAGAATGAAAGATGTTATTATACACAAAACTCAAGACTGTGCAACTTTACCTTCATACAACACTGACAAGCGCCACATGATCTAGAGAAACAAATCTGCATTCAATTCAAACACATTAGCAACCGGGATGTGTAAAAAATCCTATTTAAACGACAAAGTTCTGCACTGAATAACACATGCCGAAGGCTGATTTTGACCAAAGGTACAGTAAAGGACTCTATTCTGCTAAACAACAGTCATTCCAGCACTTTACATAAACAACAGCCCACTATAGAGCAGCGAAGACAACACAGTTATAATGTATTTAGCTTCAAAACACCAGCACCTAAACAACACTTTAGTAATGATGGCTTTCCCTAGCATTGCATAAGAGGCTGTTCTTCACTGTGGGAGATATAATGATAACAACAAAACAACAGGACACTCCATTCAGACTTTTAATAAGCATTTCATGGATATACGCATATCAACAATGAAAAGTCACTAGTTTAGTCCTTGAGTTTCTGCGCAATTTCAAGAGGATATCTAAGGAATAGTTGAAACAGAAGGTCAGGATGGCCTTGAATTCAGGGAGGGCTTTTTGACTGGTACTTAAGGATACCTCCCATCCAAGAATGAGCTCCCTATGACCTCAGGGAGAGAAGGAAGATAGGATGCAAAACCAGATAAGGAATGAGAGGACCTTGATGGGGTGTATTCCCAGTGATAAACAGACCATGATGACAAGGACAATATGGACTTTGAAAAATGTTAGTTTTGAAAGTTAACCTGTTTTGGAAAAGGCTTTTTCACTCAAAACAGAGCAGATCTTCCATTTAACCTACATGTTATCTCTACATCGGATATCAGATGCCATACAATTTATTCCTCCTCACTCAGACTATCTAACAGGTCCTCAGGTGGTCATCTGTTTTTCTAAATATTCAGAAAATGCTTTACTCCTTAAGTAAGTAACTATCTCCAACTCTTTAAGCCCAGTGGTCATTTATTTCTAACCCTTTCCTTTCAACAAAACTAGAAAACCTCCAAGGTCCTGATGAAAGAGGGCAAAAAGAAGACTTACAGGTTCTCTCACCGGTAGCTATCGATTGTGTCTGTGCAAAAAATACAGTGGTAAAGCTATACAGAAGTGAAGGAATCTCGTGGCCACTTATCCACCTGTACAATGAAAGCTATTACTCATGCAGCTTATCATTTAAAACTAATGACATCAATTCTCTAGGGGACAAAAACCTGAAGAACCACAAGCTACAGGACTTAACCCTGTAAATCTCATTACTGCACAGACTGACCTCCCAAATCAGACAGCAGGTAATTGCACACTCTTGCATCTGAAAGTCACATTAAAAGCCTGATAATGGCTCTCTGACTCAGAATAAAAGGAAACACCAGAGTGGACAAGAAGAAGAACAACGAATCTCTCTTTGGCAAAGAAAGGAAATTGGTACCTGCTTGAGTCATAGCAAGGTCCACAAAGGATGCACTCTCCAGATCGCATTCGTGGTTAATGGTGTGCTACTTGTGAAAAGGGCAAAAATACCTGTTTCTTGATGAATAGGGCTGCTTGAGAAAAATGCTAGGTGTGGAGATAATAAGGGTCCGCCGGTGATAAAAACCCACACAGTTCACAGCTGAATAGGCTATTCATGTGCAATCAAGCACTGTGATGAAGCAATAAGAAAAACATTTTGTCTAACAAAGCAGATGGACTGAGGTCCAGTAAATGGTCAAATGTAACACAAGTTAGGAGAAATAAAACATATGATGGACAAGGTTCTTTTGCTTCATTTGAATTTTGAACAAATTAAAATCAAGCAGAAAAAAATTGTTCGATAAAAGAACGTGACATATAAGACACACTATGAACAATTCAAAGCACACAGAATGAAATAAAACAGAAGAAAGATGCTGTAGTAGTAGTCCAACGCAACGGGCCCCACAGAAACCCAGTGGGATCAGTTGGGAATCTGAAGTAGGCATGCCAGATCTACTTTAGAGTGATTAAAAACTCTGCTGCATTTGTTTATTCAGGTTAGTTCACCTAAGCCAGTTTGAATGTTGTCATTAGAACCAAAAGCCCCTGAATCCCTGCATTGTTTCTATGCAGTCTTTGGATTGCAGCTAATTTATATTTTACATAGTTCAAAGAGGCATGTGCTGTATCGTACACCACAATGTTATTGTCTCAAGCAGAGTTTAATGAGACTATAAAAGCATCACAGCAAAGAGAAGAGCAGGATAGAAACAGCAATGACAAATTTCGGCTTCTGTGAAAACTCTGTAGTTCAACCTCATTTGGGAGTAGGCGATATAAGTTTTAGTCTCAGCTGTCACATGTGCTTGTTTGCAACAGCTTCCTTGAGCTGGCTTGTATAGCAGTTAATGAGATCCCGAAGGAAACCGGTGTTAAGCAGGTCACAGACTGCTGCAAGCACCAGAGCATTCATAACCACACTATGGATGACCTTTGACCTCACTCCTATCCTTGTGCTGGCTATATAATTTTGTGAAAGTCTAAAGCCTCACTTGAGGGTTACCCAAGCGAGGCTAACCCATATTCACGCACAGCCATCTGCGGTTTTTTTCCATGCATGTGGAAATTACAACTGAATGTTGTAATGCTGTTCCTACCAGACATTAGGACTATTTAACTGCCCTGCTTGCTTTAACCTGTCCAGCTGTCTATACAGGCCGTGTAAGTGGCTGCTTTACTTGCATCCTGAAGCACATTTTTAAGCTTCCAGTCTAAATTCCTGCAGTGACAAGCCAAAATGACTGGGCTGTCTGTATAGACAGCACTGGCATTACATCTTTTTGTATCTATATACGCAGCTTGACACAACAGTAGCAATCTACGACACCAGCCCTATACCGCATCAAATTACAAATGTATAACATGCATGAAATGAAAGACTGAGGCCCTTAAATCTGTCAGTAAGTAAAATTACCAGGTACAGAAGGGCAAATTGCAGAAATGTTGTTCACCCATGCAACAGGTGAGCACAGTCACAGCACCCTGGTCCCTGTAAGAATGTATGCACAGTCTACATTCTTACAGTGATAATAAAGAATGGGATAGGGGACGGGATAATCCTTGTCATATTAAATAGGATACAAGTTACTTTACCATTCATGCCTCTGACTGATAAAAGTTATCATTGCCAGCCTGTTTTTTCCTCAGTGACAAAGACCCTAAACACTCTGAATTCCTAAGGTTGCACTTTAATGGTACTGTCCTTTTACTGCTTTTCTCCAAAGGACATATGAAAATAATTCAGCTGGGAGCAAAAAAGCCAAAGATAAGCATCTACTTACCTGCAACAATATATTTGTGAGCTTCAGTATGCAAAAGAGGGAGAAAAGAAGGAGGAAAAAAGCAGTGAGTGATTAGATTGCAAGCCAAGCATAAATTCCATGCTTTTTTGTATGTGTGTGTGGGGTTTTTTTTACATGGATAAGCCTAAGGTGGATTAGTGTCATGAAGCTGATGAATGAGAATGATGATGAGTAATAAGTAAGTAATGCCCACTGTTTATGGCAAAACATGCATATCAGTCTTAGTGGAAACAGATGCCAAGAAAGTTCCAATATATAGAATGATGCGAATCTTGCATGTACTTTGAATAAGCAGCACAAAGCTTTGGGCCTTACACTGTCAGCAAAGTCCAACAATCACAACGACAAAATGCCTGCAACAACCCACTTTACTCATGAGCGAATCACTAGAGACTTGCAAAATAATACATTTTACTCATCTCCCCTATCTTGCACACATGGGTTCACACACAAATGTCAATCTGCTGATGCAGATTGAGGAGGAGCAATGTTGACAAGGTCTATGAGAGGCTCATGCATAAAAGATGGGCTGAGCAAGGCTGGAAGAGGGAGCGACTGACTGGGGAATAGCACAGAAACCACAGCTCCCTCCATCGATTACTAGCCAGGCACTCATGGAGATATTCTGTCCATGTCTGAGCTATATGTTGGCATCAGATCAAATTATGTTCTCTTCCAGGAAACGCAGACAAAATGCCCCCCTTTGTGGGTCATGACCTTTGCACCAAGTCTGCGTTGCGCATTTTGCAGTGTCACCACATTTTTAGACAATTATCAAAATATAAAGTGAGAATTTATGTTAGGCAGCTGTCCCTGTTGCAGTATTTTCAATTCAATTCAATTCAATTCAATTCATTTATATAGCGCCAAATCATAACAAAAGTCGCCTCAAGGCGCTTCATAGATACAGAGAAAAACCCAACAATCATATGACCCCCTATGAGCAAGCACTTTGGCGACAGTGGGAGGGAAAAACTCCCTTTTAACAGGAAGAAACCTCCGGCAGAACCAGGCTCAGGGAGGGGCGGCCATCTGCTGCGACCGGTTGGGGTGAGAGAAGGAAGACAGGATAAAAGACATGCAAAACACTCTTTGTTATTGGGCACTCACTGCATGGTGGCTAAAGCGGCCACCATCCAAGCTACCAATCAGGCAAGCAGGCTATTTCACTGAAGGTTATTTAACGATGAACCCAATAGCGCAGCTACAACAACAACAAAAAAAATGTAGCAGTTATTCTGCAGACAAAACAGGTGTTTTGATGGGTTTTGTCCTGGAGCTGGTATTAGGAAAGCGCCGGCTCTCCTCCTCTGTTCCGCCTTCTTGCATTTCTCTCATCCTACTT
This sequence comes from Haplochromis burtoni, assembly GCF_018398535.1. NCBI lineage: Eukaryota > Metazoa > Chordata > Actinopteri > Cichliformes > Cichlidae > Haplochromis > Haplochromis burtoni. The sequence goes on from NW_024582668.1 coordinate 481,797, forward strand.
TCTCTACTCTTGTCTTGATCCTCATTATTCCAAACTGGGGTCTTTGTGGGAGCAAACGGTCTATTATCCAAAGATGGAGCTTAGGACAACTTAAAGCTTTGGAGGAGTGGCTATTTATTTGGGTTGAAAGACAGAGAAGAAGTGGGGGAGTGTGTGTCTGGCCTGGCATTCCCATATCACTTAGGCTAATGTGATTAAGGGCGAGTGAGAGAGGGAGTTCATTTAGCTCAAAGTGTGTTGTTACTAAGTGATTCACGTCAGGGAGATTCAAAGGGGGAGAGGCAGGGATACTGCCAGTCACTGGACTTCCTTGAACACACACATATGCATGGACGATCAAATAAGAATAGCAGTATGCTGCATTTTTAGTGCCTGGTGCTGAAATTAGCACGCATGAATACACACACAAAAATGCTCATTGGTACCACCCGAGGTCAGAAATGAACAAAGTCCCCATTATTCCGTTTCTTTCTTTTTTTTCCCTTTCTTGTTTTTCATTTAACTCTTAACACTCCCGGTTGCCCTCTGACTTACCACAACAGCTCAGCAAGTGTTTCTTTAAAAGACATGATCTGTTCCAAGCTAAAAACACGGAAAACATATATGAGGGGTAAACAGGACGACAGACTTATTTAGGCAGAAGAGGTAAGAGGTGGTGGATGCAGTGTCTCGGTGGTGCATGAAACACAGCAGATGGATCTGCTGGACTTTTGAATGGCTTTTTGCATGCTGCCACCCACATTCACATTACACTAACAGACATTGCCTGTCAGTGGCACTTCGAACTGAGCTCTCACACACGGAAAGAAAACCTGTTCCATATTAATGAGAAGAGACAGCAATCACTTTTAACTTAAACATCTGAATCTGCTGATCTTCTATTAAATATCTCCAAGTATTTTACATTTATAGATCTTTTGCTTTTAATATAAAATGAATATCAGACTCAAAATCAACTGAAGCAACAATTCTGTCTAAACCCCAACCAGTCCACCAGCAGTGCCCGACTAGAAACAGTGCACCAACTTGCCCTCTACACCCTAAGGTGTAAGCTCAAGCATGTTGGTGCATTTTTGTAATGGTTCTAGTCGATTGAAATAAAGGCATTTTGCCACTTGTTAAAATTACAGAGACAGTGCCTGGATATGGATTCGGATAATTTTCTGTTTTCCTTTCTTATTCCCCGTCCACATGATTTAAGGAAACACTAACATTGAGGAAAATCTCCTTCCTGAGCATCATAAAAGAGCGACTGTTTAACTATCTGAAGGTTTTAAACAAGATTACAGTGAAGTTTGTTTTTAACCCTTTCACACATATTGGTCACTACAGTGGACAGCTATTCAAAGGCTGTTTTCTTGTATTTGTGTCAGTGTTGATGGTATACTTGCACTACATTGGACACTGATGTGTCACTCCATACACATCAGTTGTCCAAGTGTAAGTGCAAAAAAACTCTTTGAAAAGTACATGTTTAAAAAAATGAAGTTCAAAAATCTTTTTTTCATGCCTAAAGATGAATAAATATACTTAAAAAAAAATCCTGATTGAGCTTGTAAAAATAAAACTTATCATTGCAACTTACCTATAAAAAAAACATCACATACTTGCAACTTTGACTTGAGACAAACAACCAAAAGCCCACATCGCCCAAGTTCTTCAGTTTCTCCTGGTTGCAACATGCCACAGAATTGATTTTAAAGCCATATTATTTATTTATAAACCCGGGGATACCTTTACACCAATGAAGAGAGGACTGCCGGTGGTGCTCAGGGCAAAATTGGAAACAAGAAGAAGCTGCTTTTAGTCATTACGCAGCACAATCCTGGAACCAACCGCTCGGTAGTCTTATAAATGAACCTAATGCTTTGTTTAAAAAAAACAGAACAAAAACAGACTAAAAACTTAACTAAATGCTTTTAAACACATCATTATCACTCTGTCAGTAAGATTTATTTTTCACCCATGTATTTTATTCTTTGATTTCATGTATATTCTTTCAGATTCTGCTTTTTTTTACTTTAAACTGATTTGCTTTTGCCTGTTTCATCCCATTTTAATGGCGCATTAAATCAGCATGTGTATATAAATCCTGCTTTATGAATAAAACTGCATAGTTTTCCCAGTGAAAGAACATGTCACACATCTTATGCTATAATAGTGTTTTTCTCTTAATGCTGTAAATTACACTAGTGAATACACAGGAAGGCCTGTGTCAACATTTGTGTATTTGTCATGAGGGAAGTGAGTATTTGGTACTCAGCTGAGATCCACTCCACCCTCCACCACCAAGAATACTGTCCATTCTCAAGAAGACCACCCTCCCACTCCCCCAAACAGGAAGGAATTTACAGACAGGAAGAAAAATGTGTCATCCCTCCCTCCTCCTTTCTTGCTCTTTTGTACCCTATCACATACCTCCTTCCGTTTTCACATTGGTCAAAAAGCAGGAAATGGGAAAATACAAACTCTAACTATGAACTTGTATGTTTGTATTAAACCCAAGATCTTAACCACCTTTCCAGATGCTGATAATCCTCAAACTCTTGCACTCTCCTTCTTTGTCTTCAACTGGAAACTAGTGGTGGACATCATCAGCGAGTGAGAATGAAAAGAGCCTTTTGAGATTCTTGATTCGAAAAGACCGTTTTTGGAGATGCAGACAACATATGTGAGTCTGGACCCAAGAGAGCTTTTAGGTCAGCCACAAAAAGGTCCTGGAACTGGGAAAAGGGGGAGATTTCTAAGGGACTTGGACCAACGACTGCACTTTCTCACACGCAGGGCACTGTGGGTGTAAAAAGTCCTATCAGTTTCCAGCTGTGAGGTGTATACAACCCTTTCACCGTCCCCTCCTTTTCTTCAGCACTTGAATAAATAGAGGCTGAGAAATGGGCCGGAGGGGAAGAGAGCAGGGGAAAAAAAGGAGGGTAGGATCCCTTTGGTACTTGTTTACCTCGTGCAGCCCATCCTTCATGTCGCCCCAATTTACGTGGCCTTGGCAGACTTTGCCAAACAAATGCTCGCCAGAAGAATAAGCAAGAACTGCATTGGTTATTTTCACTCTGGCGGATTTATCTCAGCTGATGGGAAATTAGGAAGTGATGTCAAGTGAGTGTTACCATCTCCGACTGTCCTCGCGCCGGACCGTTTAGAGTTCTTAATAATTTATCTCTTAGTTAATGCAGTGGAGTCGTGTTGGACGAGAGAAACAAGCATGTAGGCTTGTTTTCCCTGTGCACAGCGGCCACATACATTTCGCAATGAGTCATTTGCATATGCAGCGCTGTGATTATATATAAGGGAAGATAGAAATGCAAAGAGGGGTTCCCTTCGCTCAAGTAGAATCTTTTCACAATAGCGCAATTTCACGCCACGCAAATCTGCAGCTCCTCTGTGGGCTGCCTTAATTTAATTTTGTGTGAGGGGAGAGATTAAACACCCACAACCACACATCAAGATAGACAGCCAGGACTGACTAAAAAGCCACAAAGACAATAAACTGACACATTTATACCAGGTGGATTTTGCCAGTTTTGTTCAGTTACATCTCCATTGTCACACTTGGCAGATGCAACGGGCTTCATATACTCTGTCTTCAGAAATATTCCTTTAAAAGTGCAGATTATGCGATTTTAGGAGATGCCTCACAGAAACTTTCTGGAGAAATCAAAACGCTTCAATCTTTGGGACTCGTCTTGTTTCAAAACAGGAGACAGCATTAATTTGGCTCCTTATAAGGAGAGAGTGTTATCTTTGGTTAAAGGAGGGTCCAACTCCTACCAACATTGTGCTCCATGTTAGGACGCTCCCTGTCAGCACTATTCCTCTGTGGTCCATTTACATCAAGGCCTGACAGCCCCCAAACGTTCCTGACATTCCAGCTGTAGCAAGACAAGACCGCCTTTGCTTAAACGTTTGCACTGTACGACTTCAAGATGCAGCCTTATGTCCACCGAAGGCGAAAGCTAAAACCAAAACTTATAAACCCCTAATTTACTGAGAGCATCGGTAAACAGCTAGCCTTTATGAGACACCACCAAATTACTGGCTTATACCTTCAGCTGCAAAAAACCATAAATAATAAGTAAATGAGAACAACTGAAGTGAGCTCAGCTGTACTGAAACACAGCTGGAGGAGGCTGAACCTGTGAAACTAAATGGGTCTATCCAACCAATTCACACTATTCACACTTAACTGCACTACTGTATAGCTCTGTAAATAATCATTCTGTACATACGATATTTTTAATCCTACAACTGTTTACAACTTGCATAGTTCCCATTTCTGTATAGCTGTATATCTCAGATTTCTGTAAAGTTATTTATTTCATATTCTGTATAGTCTTTCATATTTATATCCTGTTCATATCCTGTACATAGCTTGTACTCACTACAGCCTGTACATACCTATAGTTATAGAATATTCACAACATACTTCATACCGTGTACATTATAACATACCATAATAGACCCATTTCTGTAATATACTTACATATCTATATTATTGCTAATATATATTGTAATATATCTATATCACTAAAGCACTTCTGGATGGATGCAAACTGCATTTCGTTGCCCTGTACCCGTGCATGTGCAATGACAATAAAGTTGAATTCTATTCTATTCTATTCTATTCCACTATTCCTGATTCACCGACACTGGTGACTCATGGACACTTATTTCACAAAAAACTCAATATGTCAGTAGAGGAGTTCACAACTCAGACAGGTATAATAATGACTGCCAAAGCATATTTGACAACTGGCCTGACCTTTCCCACCTAATGCTTCTGTAGTAGTGCCCCTCCTTAGTCTGTGGACGGGTTAAATTCCAGTAATTTTTCGCCATGCATAGGCAGAGAGGTATGAAACTGGACACCAGTGCAGGTAACGTCTGTCTCATCAAGGTCAAAAAAGCACAGGGAAATGATAATTAACAGAGCGATCAATAAAGCAGCAAGTCCAACCTCGCGTCCTGTCACAGCCAATGACATCACTGAATTTTCAGCCCTGGCCTCACTTCAGTATAAGGTGTCCTATCAATCACCGCCACTTCCCTTTAAATACACCCCTCCCCCAATCAGAAACATAGCCTTTCCCCCTGATCCATTAATGGCTTCTAAAGCTCTCAATGTTAAAGGAAAAGGCTTTTAATTTGGCCAGTTAACAAGCTACTACATTCATCCGCAGAGCAAGAGATTCGTGGAATGAGACAGCACCACAAATGAGAGCGTGGGCAAAATGAGAGGAAGGTAGGAACCATCAGCTATCCTACAATCCACTCAGGACGCTTACAGGGGTGCAATTATCAAAAACACACATTAACAGAGGACAAGAACATTTGGTTGAAATCAGGCAAAAAAGTCAGATCCAATTCTTGAGACAGGAGACATCTGAACTGATGATGAGATGAACACAGGCTGAAGTGATTAGCCAGCAGGCAGAAGACGTGCGTAGGACCGTAATTGAGGAGTGTTATGTCCTTGAATGCTGACGGGTACAGGCACTCAACAGATGAGAGATATCATAATTAGCGTCATATAAACCCACTGGCAGAGAGGACTTGCGAGATCGGGATATTGGTTAATTACGGATCAGCCTGATGTATTTAGAGAAAATCTCCATTATAAAAAAAACTTGGGGAGGAGAGGCTGTCCAAAAACTGAAGACATTCCTCTACAAGGAGTAGGGAGTCTTTTATTAGTTAAGATTCGGTTAACATTAAGTTATTCACCACTCCAAATTACACCTAAAATGAAGTGAAAACAAGTATGTCAGGCAGACATTTAATCTACTAAACTGCAAGTCTACAGTTAGCTCTCCAGTGCACCTCCTGTCATGGCTGACAGTGCAGAGTTTGTGTTAAATATGCAAGTTAATTTACAATCTTTCTACTTTATCAGTGTTTTCACATATGCAAAAGTGGATTCCAGCTTTGCCGACTATATAAATCTAGCTCTGCCACACTGAGACTTTGAAGAAAAGCTACATGATGAAGAGAAATACACAACAGCAATATTTTTTAGGATTTCGATTAAATTAAGTTATGTTCCCTTTAACAATACATACAATAGAGGAGAGATTATTTTGCTTTTACTTTTCTTTTTAAAAAATTCAATTCTGTGTAGTTAAAGACTTATTTGTTTTGAGACATTGGAGTCTACATACCTTGAAATTGCAGCTGGAGCTTACAAATTTATTACAAAAAAGTCTAAGAAACACCCTTCAACTATGTCACAAGTGTTGAAGTTGCATAGTTTGTCCACCAGAGGGTATCTGGTAACATCCGTGGTGGCACCACATGGTTTGGAACTCCACAAACACAATGGCCACCTGATCCGAGCAGAGGCGGGCAAAGTAAATAAAAAAACTATCAAAATTTATGAAAATCTGTTTGGGTTTCGTGTGTATGAATTTTTTTAAAATCCACTGGCTATTGGATGTTGGCTTTTTAAATAACTAAACTAACAGCCTTAAAAAGTTGTTATTAAGCTGAAAATGTTGTCCGAGCATGAATGCAGAGCACTTGATGGTTTCTGAATTGTGCTAACATAACATTTAATAGCAGTTATTGTTTGTACTTTTAATGAAAGTACTGCGCCTTTAACTGAGGCCCAGCCGACTTGTCAGTAAAATCCATAAAAGTCAAGGTCTTCACTCATTGGTCTCGCTATTCTCCTGTGAAAGAAACAGAATGGGATGTGGACAAAGCGGTCGTTTTTGTCATGTGTGGGCCGAGATAAAGTAGTCAGTGAAAAGGTTGCCATCCATCTTCATTCGCCTGCCATGAGCTTTAGCGACTTCCGCCCCCAGTGTAGCCTGCATCTTTTCTGCTCTTCTTGTATGTGTGTGTGAGTATTGTACATAGATAAGAGGTTAATGAAGTGTATCCACCTTTGTCCCTTCGCAAAATGAAAGAGACTTCATTAAGCAGCCCAGCTCAGTGTAATTCCATCCTGGTAATACATGGACGAACATAAAGAGACACCTGAGAATGGCATTCATAGACGGAACAATGACACAGAAGCCTGCGCACGTCCACAGATACGTTCAAGCTCCTGTTAAAATGGGACTCTAACTACTAAGTGCTTTTGCACTCAGGTTTAAATTCAAGTTACAATTCTTTAACAGGTCCATCTGAGTAAAAGTCACGTGGATGTTCTTAAAAAACATTCTGAGAAAAGTTGAAAGAGAGATATCACAATTATGACATCAGTACCGTGTCCCGTATCTCTACCTCTTGCTCATCCCAGTCCACCCCCTTCCCCATACTATTACCTCTTTCCTCCCTTCCTCCAGCTCTCCACATCCTTTCATCTCAACCACCCACACATTTCAGGTCACCGGGGAGGCAATCGTCTTAAGTGTTCCAGCTGACAATGTGAGCTGATGAGAAACCTTCCTGTGAGTGTTGGCTGGCTAAGGTAAGCTCCTGATCCACCCTGCACAGCATACAAATGCACAAAGCAAGCTCATCTGTACCTTTCTCTCCCCCTTCCTCAAAAAGTTTCTATCTAATCATAAGTCCACAAAGAACAGAAATTAAAGGAAGAGCCAATTCCACTGCTTACAGAGTTGACACACCATCGTCACGAAATATTTGGACTGCTGAAAATCAAACCTAATAGGGGGATGGATGTAAAAAGACCCATGGCATTTCCCTTTTATTAATAATTTTTAAAATGTGAACACAAGGTTAAGGTCAGGGGCGCTGTCAATGTCACTAATCTCTCTATAGCCACCTTGAAGAAGAGGTCATTACATGTATTGGCCACAAAGGCAAGACTTTGCTGACTCTACAGACCTTTCCCATAATGCTTCGGTGACATTGGTTTAGCAATATCATCTAAAATAAAGGGCAAGGAAAGGGGGCCAGGAGAGTCAACAAATCCCAATTTACAGAAGAAAAATTCTCAAGTAGCAGTTTGTCTTTCACATTGTTCAGTTGTTTGATTTTATACCAGTGGACTTGATTATTCCATCAAAACCAGCAGTGTGAACTACTACCAGAGTACCATAAGAAGGAAACTGTGTCCTTCAAACCACTCTGAGCACGGCTTAGAGCAAGCCAAATTCCAAATATGACTGCAGAGGTCATGTTACGCACAAAACATGACATTTATGAGTGACGATTGGAACCGAACTAACTTTTGGTTGCTTGACGCTGAGCTCAACGAATTAATCGTGACTTTATTTCCTCTGCTCTGATAAGTATCAGTAAACAAATGTTAAATGCCAACAGACAAGCTGAAGGCAGCAGTGGGTTACGAATGGTTTTTCACACGTCCATTAGTTTGCATTCATTAGTGAGTAATGTCACCGTTAATCCTGTGGGATCTACGCACTCCTAACCCAAACACTATGTGAAAAATTTGATTTTTACCTTCTGAAAAGGTTGTTTTTCTTCACAGGAAAAGGTTAAGTTTAGATTTAGGTTTATATCTCATCATTTTTTCCAAAGGTGCCATAACTCACGCCAAGCTTAAGCAATATTGAAAATTCTTTAGAGATATATTTTTATATCTTTAAAGAATTTTCAGGTGGTACATCACAGAACGAGGGTTCTGGGTTTGAACCTGATGGCCAGCTGGAGTCCTTGTGCGTTTTGCACTCCCTGTGCCTGCGTGGGTTTCCTCCTGGCACTCTAGCTTCCTCTAACAGTACGAAGACACGCTTGTTCGGTTAAGTGGAGATTCTAAACTGTCCGTAGGTGTGAATGTGAGCGTCAGTGATTGCCCCTCTCTCTGCATTAGCCCTGAGAAACACTGGCAGCCTGTCAAGGGTGTCCCCCTCTGGCTCTATGATAGCAAGGCAGCTGGAATAGGCTGGGATAAGCAGTTCAGAAAATGGATAGATGGACTGCTAACAGTTTTTCATAAGCAGATTAATGATAAGCAGCATCACTGAAACTGGACATGAGCCTGAAAGCACATTGGAAAAACACTTATCTTTATGAATACTGGCCAAAAACTGGGAACGCGTCAGGTCAAATCAACGCCATCTGCTGATGAAGGCAGTGAGATGAAAGTAGTTTTGCTAACTGGATGTCTGGTGTTTCATGATCAACACACTCGTACCAAACTTTGTGGGTAAGAATTGCTGTTAGTTTATAGTTCCATTTTTCTAAAACTTCTTCAGATAAATGGGAAAATCATGTGTCAAAATTAAGCCACAGTTCAGGAAAAACTGTTCTAGGTTTTATGAACATTTTGATGCCTGTATTTTAAGATGCAGCTGGCTCTTTAGAATCTCCTGAACATATTGAAGGAGTATAAATAAGCTTCCTTTAACATGCATGAAGCCGAACTAGAATTAAGCTGTAATTGATTTAAATTAATTTCAAATGAATTAATGCAAATACAACAAAAAATAAAAGTCTTTAAGACAGTTTAATAACACTGTTATCTGCAGTACGGTTCACTTTTCCCCACATTTTCTCTCACCAAAGAAAGCCTTTCAACCGCCTGAAACTCATTTTATGCCTTGAAAAATCAAATTATATTTTATTTTCATCCGAAGGAACCCATAGCTCATAAAATGAAGCGCTCTCTCTATCTGCTGGGATTTAGGACTGCAAACACTCTATTAGCAAACATGGCCAGCCTCTTGTATAATGGACAAGGATAGGGATGTATAATCAGCCTAATTGGCTCTGGGTGGATTTAATAGCGTCACAGAATAGTCATGTCACGAACCACTAATTAAATGCTGTAATCAATATGCCGCCTCATATACTGAGCTCCTGATGCGGTGTTTAACAGCCATGCCTGAGGGTTAGAAAGAGGACGTGAGAGTTCATTCATTCATGTAGGTACGTGCATACGTGCATGTGTTTGCGTGGTGGTCTGGTGGTGTGTGTGTGTGTGTGTGGGGGGGGGGGTTATCAAGTGGTGGAGCAAGTGTGCAGACAGGAACCGTTTGATCTAGCTGAACAGATCCACTGAGACTGACAACCTGTACACCATTTATATGAGGGCGAACTCAAGGCTCTGCGCTTGATAAGACTTTAGCTGGTCTTTGGATAATTCTCCTAATACCTGCAGGTCAAATGATCATTATTTTCATCAGTGGATAATGTGCCCATTATCTCTTTTGATCCATTCACTAACTGCCACTGTCCAATGACCAATCAATATTCTCTCAGTAAATTAACTGTGTTTCTTCTTAATGTAAAGTTTGTTTGTTTTTTAACATGTAGCTTGTTACTACCTGGACCTGCATCCTCAGATGTCTTCTTTTATCTGATAACTCTGAAGTAAACCATGCTTAAACTGTAATGACACTGAACAGATAAGCACAATAATCCTGCAGTGGAAGTTTGATTTTACTTAAAGAATCACTGTAATGATAAATCACTCTCAAATACTGCTTGACCCAAGCACTTTTCTTCCATTTAATGCCCTACATTTGTGTAAGCTCCATCAGTTAACGACTGGAAAAGATGGGATAGCATTTATGACATCTTACAAGAGTCCAAAGATAAAAGATAACGCTACGTCCACACGTACCCGGGTATTTTTGAAAACGCAGATTTTTCTATGCCATTGCACGTTTCGTCCACACGTAAACGGCGTTTTTGGTCACTGAAAACTGAGATTTTTAAAAACGCCTGCCAGGGTGGATATTTTCAAAAACTCTGTTTTTGCATTTACGTGTGGACGAGAAAAACAGAGAAAACGCAGCGTCAAAGGTGTGCGCCTTTTGTGACGTCACACTGTGCGCCACGTTATTGTTTCGGTGAAATGAATTTCTACAATACTGTTACTGTTACTTGTACTCTCTGCAGTGTTTAAATGCTTACATACACACACAGTTACTGTCCCTCCACACATAGGACTGGGTTCTGCTTCTATGCCCCATCTTTGTTTACTATTTCCCGCCGAGGCTTCTAGACTTCTGATTGGCCAACAGTTCTGCACGGTTAGGAACATATCACCACCTGTTGCTTTGGCATGCAGCGTTTTTCTTCATTTCTGCGTTTACGTGTGGATGGGATTATTTTTTAAAACAAAACGGAAAATCTCCGTTTTCAAAAATACCCATGTACGTGTGGACGTAGCCTAAAACGTGGCTTTGCTTTCCCACTACATTCCTGAACATTATCCCTCAAGGGAAGTTTCTTCTGACCCAAATAAAGCCTCAAAAGAAGAAAACAAAGTGGCTATCAAACTGTTTTTGTTAACGATAAAGCATGTGTTGCAGTGAATGTCAAGTCCTACTCTTCTGTGCCTCAAATTCTTATCCTTTTTGTGTGTTTTTTATTATGAAAACAACCCCGTACAACTGTATTTTTTCAGATCTACTGGATCCATCCACCAATTTGCAACATCTTCAAATACTACATCGCAGAATCAGCACTGATTCGGCACCAGCTGGATCTTTAAAAACCAATGTTGGGACACAGTCAAAATCCATGGCTGGTCTCATGCTGCACTGTTTCTTAGGCCTACAGACAAACCGCAGCCTTATTTAATATCCATTAGCTTCCCAACTTTTAACAGTAAGCAGCAGATGGTCCAGATATAGCAGAAATTCACTTGTTTCTGTTGGCTCTTCCAGCTGCTTGAAAGATGAGAGACAGAGACAGAATTGCTCCCAAATGTCCCTCTTCAAAGTGAAAACTGTGGTCCTGAATCTTCTCGTCCTGTATAATGACGGTTCTTTTTCATGTGACATATGTAGCTTCTGAAAGAAATGCCTCAACATAAAAAACACACCTGTGGCCTTTTGTGACAGCATTAGCGCACAAGTAGGTTGCACCACTGACTTCATTCCCCATAATCCCTCACCTCAGTTCAGTCATCGGCTCTGATCAGCTTGCTGTGGCCTGGGAATGAGGGCTTTGTTTCAAACACACAGATAATTCAGTTAGGGACAGCAGAAGGTAGTCGAGGGATGTGGGAGGATGGTATTGAGTGTGTCTGTGTTTGTGTGTGTACATAAATTGGGTGAGGGTATTACCCTGCAAATCTCCAAACACAGAGACACACACACTGGCTGGGGAGCCCCCTTGCCCCAGTATTTTTGGGCTTCCTTCCAGTTTTACATCAGCAACCACCCCCATCTGCCCGCCACTCTGAGCACCCAACAATGGGCACCTATGTTCCCACAGGGAGACCAAGAGATGCTGCTAGGGCCTTTCTCCACACACACACACGTGAATAAAAACACGTACATAACGGCATGGTGAGCGTGACAAGGACCACATGGAAATTTGACTGTGTGTATCTGCTTTCTTGTGTTTCTTCTCTTCCAGTATGGTGTAACCCGGCAGGACAAAAACAGTGAATGAGGAAAACAGAGCCAGAAATTTTACACGCACGCACGCACACACGCACACACACACACCCACACACACACACACACACGACACACGCACACACACACACACACACACACACACACACACACACACACACACACACACACACACACACACCTCGCTCCAGACGCCATCTTTCACAAGGTGAGATCTTTTTTATAGATGGGCCACAATAAAGAACAAGACAGCAGGACTATTGTAACCACTGCTGGTGTTTGTGTAGAGATGTAGTTAGCAGAATGTTTAGGTTCTCTATTATGCTCGAGTCTCTGAGTCAAGAGCAGCCATAAAGCAAAGTGAAATGGGAGCTGTCAGACTTTGAGAATTAGAATTGGAATTCAGGGCAGGATAGCTCCGCCAAAGCCATCTGGTTAAGCCATTTTTGTGAGTTGAGGGATTAGGTTACATTCTAAGCATCCACAGGGGGGACAGTGCAGAAATTACAATCCATCTATCTACGAAAAGTGAAACAGACAGGCTGCGGTGAGGAGTGGCCAGCACGTAAAAGGAGCCGCAACGACAAAGACCAGGACTGACAATATACTGCATAACTGTTGTGTAGTTCTCGGATATTTCTTTTCTTGAAGCTATTAAGAAAGGTTTAAGATCAGTACCTGGTCATGGAGGATGGATGTCTTCCTCAAGGACATCTCAGCGTGATGTATGCATGCTGACAAGATGATTTAAACCTTTGACATCCACCTAAAAACATGGTGTCTCTTTCCAAGATGTCACGCCACAACCACTAAGTATTTCAGCACAACCAAGGTCTCAACAACTGAACATTAACTATGTGTTGACAGTAATGGCAGGCACTGAGAGAAAAATATGTTGCATGACTGTAAAACATTGTGGTACAGAGATTTTATTAAGAGTCATTTGATGTATCAGAGAGTATTTTATGGGGAAGCTTAAAGTATTAACTTTCTGTAGAAAAAAAATAAATGTTCAAAGATGTCAGAGCCAATAAACACCTACGGTTTGACAATCATGCTGCAGTACTGTTTAGTGTCATTGAACTGTATGTTACCAAGGTATCAACACTAAGGGCCAAAGAAGTGTTTTATGGATTTTTAGTGCACTACTAGAGTCTAATATGGAAATGATAATAAAAACAGATCAGCAAGGTAACCTCAAATATAACTTTTTAGCTCAAATTTATGGCCTATGTATCAATCTCTCGATTGCTTTCTAGCTAGGTAGATTTTCATGTGAGTTCAGACACATATTGTTCAAGAGTTATAACATTTGAAAAAGTGCAATGCTAAACAGGAATGGATAAGATTCACCTTCAAAGTAAATGTTGTGCTTTCACTTTGAAGGCAAACTGTCTCTATTTCTATTTTGTGTTGCACTTTTCACAGTTTAACTACAGCTAGGAGAGCGGCCTGCAAGTGTTTGTAGACATGTCCACCATTCTCATTAAAACTACAGGCGACTGGAGAAATATGCTAACTATCAAAGAAATCACAAGGAGGTTTTGATCATCAACCTCCAGCAACCACTTACAACCAGCTGAGGAATGAACAGTCTAAGCCTGTGTGCCTGAGACCTCATTCACATGATCCTACATTGTCACCGTGATTGTCACACAACTAAAAAAGCTGACTAGACAGATGTGACAATTAGTTATTTTATATATCCCATTGCTCGCAGTTCAAATGATAAAATAATCATAAAGAAATAATATTAGTAATATTACTAAAATGAATGATATCATGTATAAGGAGCGATCGTGGCTCATGAGTTGGGAGTTCGCCTTGTAATCGGAAGGTCGTTGTGTCCTTGGGAAAGACACTTCATCCGTTGCCTACTGGTGTTGGCCAGAAGTGCCGATGGCGCGATATGGCACCCTCGCTTCTGTCAGTCTGCCCCAAGGCAGCTGTGGCCACAACTGTAGCTTGCCTCCACCAGTGTGTGAATGTGTGTGCGAATGGGTGGATGACTGGATGTGTAAAGCGCTTTGGGGTCCCTAGGCAGGACTAGTAAAAGCTCTATACAAATACAGGCCATTTATGTGTATATATGTCTAAAGAAAAAACATGAGCTTTCTGGAGAGCTTATAGTCCCAGTCACTACTTTCTAGTCCTTTTCAGTAATGATGTGTTTATTTTTGTGTAATATGAATTAGAGCCCTATAGATTGGGGTATGCTTTAGTGTGATGACAAGCCATTAACCTGTCGCCATGCAGTGTCATTAGGTTCTCTGTCACATCCTCCCCTTGGTGGATGTGTTCAGAAGCCAAAACAAGAATACACCGTGAACAACAGTCATACTTTGCTAAAATATCTACCTGTTCAGTGCGAAACTGATGCAATCTATGGTCATGTGACATGTTGGCAAAATCGTGCTGACTGCATCCATCTGTAAAAATAATCGATGGGTACAACTCTCAGGGAAGTTCTGAACATATCACACTTTAAAGTGTCAACCAAAGCAGCGAGCCATCAAAATAACAGACAAATGGTGCCAGCCCTTTCCTTTGGAGCGGAAGTCGCAAGTTAGATTCCCTCCCAGTATCCAGTATGGGTGCTGGCTGGGCCCGCCGTGCCAAAAAACACCAAGCCCTGGAATGGTGCGGCTACATCTGCAGCCTGTCCGCAGCTCGGACACGACACATTTCACTGCATGTTGTACTCTGTATGATTGTGTGTGTGACCAATACAGCTCGTTTCCTAATAAAATAAAATAAAAATACATGGAAAGGTCAAGCAAATCAAGCAAATACATTAATGTAGAGAGTTCTTAACCAAAGCCTTGAATAAAGCTGTTGAATTACAAATGTGCAACTGTGACGTGTGTGGGTGATGGAAAGAAGAGAAGAAAAGCTGATGGAGAGGCTGAAAGAAAGAAATTCAAATCCATGTCCAAGTGATTAGCTGTAAAGTTATGCCCATTAGGCAAATGATGATTATTGGCTGCACATTATTAGGCTATTACGGCATCATTAAAATGACATTAGTAGCCCATTTTGCGTCGAGAGCAGTTAGACACAAACACATCATGAGAAAATCCCGCCTATAAGAATCGCTCGATCTAAAGACACACAATTTACGCTCGCTGTGATCTCACAATCAGAGACAGAAGAAGAGATGGAGAGGAATGTAGGTGCAGGCTGACACAGGATCAGCTTCGGACATGTATGGGCTTGCCTCATCTCTTCTATATAGGTGTCTGCTCCTCAGAGATGCACTACTCTTACCTGACATCTCAAGTCTTTGCTTAGGTGTGTACCTTTCATTCTGTTCTCCTATGTCACACACACACACACACACACACACACACACACACACACACACTGAAGTCAGCACAGTACATGGTTTTGTTTTTTAGCTGCGAACTGTGGAAGGCTAAAAACAAAAAGGCCCCATGTCGGAAGTAACCCATGCCGGGAGAGTGTGAGAATGAGTGTGCCTCAGGAGGACCAGTCATTATGGGTGAATGGACAGGATGGGACTAGAGCCATCACGTGGAGGGGCTCAAGTTGCACACAAAATCTCATAAGGAGTCCCACACACAAAAAGCAGGTGGGGGTCCCAGTGCCTGTCACTGTGTGGGATCTTGAAGTACACTGGTACAGAGTGCGTGCAGCATTTTGCACACATGCATGCTCATGGTGCCAGCCCTGAGCATGCATGTGGTGCAGTTGTGGTGCTGGTACGAACCCATGTTGAAATGACTGCGTATGGTGGACAACAACTTTGAAATCCCAAACAAATGTATAGCTGTTTTGTTCAAGTAGACCATTTATTTTTTAGTATTTGACATATAGCAGACATATGCTGGGAAACCGAGATAACAGATCACTGTTAATTTAAATAAAATTTGTATTTTCTTCATTGAAGGATGGCTAAGTTCTAAAATGCAACAGAAAATGCAGGCTGCCATGGTCATATAAAAAAAAACTTAGCAGATACTCTAGTGGATTAAGTTTCTTTCTTTCATTATCATTATAATATTTGCAGTGTTGCATTAGGTATTTATTTAAGACCAGTAGAAATCTTAAAGATGCTGAAAACAGTTGTAGTTTAGGTAAACATATATTGTGTGGTATTCGATGATCTGTCTGAGCACTAACCACTTGTGTCCATGTCGAAAAAGCTCGTCAGTGACACAAGCAATTAACTGGAATTAATAAAGCACTGTTTAGTGAATGAGTACCTAATTATGCCTTCGCTAACAGCACATAGAAGCATTTTGTGCTGGATTATGTTTTCTGTGTCCTCCAAGTTAGGTTGGTAAATAAAATGTTAGTGAATAAAAGAATTTAGACCTCTCCTGCACAAGCTCATCAAAGGTCTTTGGCTGGACGAAAGATCACTGGAATTCCTCTTTCAGATGTCACATCCTTAATCTCATTATCTGAGAGGATATGAAATCTGCATTCCTGCCTTCACACACACACAGAAACCCACACACACTGCTCAGAGCTCCCATTTCATCTCAGAGGGACATGGTGATTATACACAGTCATTCTCTCACAAACACACACACACGCACACACAAATATGCCCATATAAGTATCACTCCGAAGAGCACACAAGGTAAACTTAGAAGAAGAACAAACAGGTAAATCCGAAGATGCTCTTTTAAAAACTTCCTCTTCAAAATCTCTGCACTGCACTGAGTGACAAGTGGACCTCCCACTGTAACAGGCCCCGTGATGAGGCGTGACCGCTCCTGACAGATGTTTTGTCCCATTCGGAGCGGCATGATGTGGCCATTGTAGCGGCCACTTCCACTGAAAAGGCCGAAGAAATCCCACACCAAACAGGGAGAAGAGTTTGGCATGCTACAGCAAACATCGCTTTCTGCCTTTACAAAGCTGTCCTCACATAAAACTCACCATCAATCAATCAATAAGCCGGTGTGACACCGGCAGGGAGCTGCGGCACATCAAAGCCGCACAACAAACTTGGGTGCAGTTTTGGTGCTTCTAAGTTTTCAGGTGTTTTCCTAAAGCAGATTTAAATCAAATCACCAGGCCAACGTCGAAATTAATCAGCAAAACCTTCTCTGAGCCACAAAAAGAAGGCATTAAAATCCTATTACTATGCACACAAAGCCTCCACTGTTTCTCAGCAATGTTACAGCACCCCGCAAGGTACTTACATGCTAGTGCTAACTAGCACCATCACTGCCTTCTCTACCAAAGACCACAAATCTCTCAAGTTAACTGCGATGGCGAAAGAGGAGCTGTAGGGTGTTTTCAACAGCGTTTTGGTTTCCATTAAGACGGGACTGTTAGATCTTTGGGAACATGCTCACCACAGTGGGTAAAAAAAGACATGTGGTACTACGTGTGACATACAAATGTTGTCACTAGAGACCAAAAAAGCCAGCTTAATGTTGCGCCTGACTATCGCAGCTGTACACGTTGTCCAAGGTGTACATTTTTGTATTTCACAGCAGCTTCAAACATGCCTTTTTCGAGCTTTGTAAAGCCATGTTGGCAGAGTTGCTGCAGCGAAAAAAGGGAGGGGGCTCGACTGGGAGTGCTTTAACAGGAAGGGAAGGGCCCTGAGTGGAGAACACATGAAAGGACGACTCCGTCATCTGGTAGTTTTAATGACAGACTGGGCGGCCTTGTTTTGACTGAAGAGCTCTTTTAATATGCATGACAAAAGACATCCTTCTGGGACCTTCCCTGCTAACAGCACCAAATCCCCTGACAAACTCCTGTTTGTTTCTTCATCGTGTCATCGTCAGCAGCGGGCAAGGTTCCATCAGAGCACAAAGGCAAAACTCTCCACGTTTGATGGCCCATCCAGTCGGTTCGAGATCTGCAGCCTTTGTGCACAGTGAGCGCAAAACAAAAAAGGGCAGACAGTTCAGGTGCTTGGCTGCTGGAATGGGGCTCTTACTCAATATTATCTCCCATACTTAAGCTGTATAGAGCTCTTCGCTCCTCTTTTTTATGTTTTTATTGTGGTTTTTTTCTAATCACCACAGAGCTCGCACTAAATCCTGCAGTGAAGAGTACCGAGCACACACAAAACAGCCAGAAAATTCCCATAACGGTGAATTCTCACTGGGCAACCACTCTTGTAAAGCTAAAACATGGATTTCAAAACAGCCCTTTTACTATAAATGATTAAACAAATTCCCCGTTTTCCAAGTAAAATTCATGAATTGGATCATTATGTATGCAGAACTAGGTCAAATTCTAATGTACTGATGACTTCATGGAAAATGTCAGTGAACTAAGTGGAGCAGAGACGTGCAAAAGATGGAGACAAAAACAAAACGGAAGGCTAAATTTTTGGCTTACTTGCTACCTGTTAGAGCTTCAAGAATTTAACCAGATATGAGGAACTATATCAAAACAACACTTGTTTTCAAAAAATAATCCACCTTCTACTTCTATGGATCAGATGGTCCTTTGAGGTGTGATAGTGCTGAGTGGGGGTTAGCAGATGTGGTTTGGGAAAGAGACTGGGGCCATTATGAGCAAGTAACATTAAAGTAAGAGGGTGTGGTCTTACCTGGACGAGCGTTGGCAGGACAAAAGAGGAGACAGCACATGAAAGAGAAAGAAAGAAAAACATCAGACACTGTTTGGCAAGCTTTAAGCCACATCTCAGCACATTTGTACAGTACATAATCGCCGCGCCAATAAAGTGCTGTCTAGACAGAGGTATATGCATTTTTATTATTTCCATAATGGGCACTTGGAGTACCCATCTTACTATCGTGGCGAAGCACTTTAAGTCAAGTTATATAAAGGCAAAATTCATCAATCATCTTCTTTTTTTCAGCTAAAGATCTATACTTGCATTCAGACTGGAACTGCAAGCATATGCCTTACTGGATCACAGCAAAATTGCATCAAGGTCTCTGACTTAATTGTTGTAACTATATAAGTATTGATTTTTGTTCCACTCAATAGTCCTTTTTATCTTATGTTGGATTTGTTCAATGTCTTCCAGGATTCTTCGGTTATTTGTGGCAATGTCACATCAGGACAGAAAGAGGGTCAGAGTTTCTGTCACTGACACACGATTAAGCCTCAGGGGAAATATAATAAAGAAAGACATTTTCAGTCTTGCACTGTAACCCTGAAGTTTTCAACATATTATCCAGTGGTGATAGATTTGAGAATAGAAATGAAAGATCCTAATACAAAGTTCATGCGGTGTAGTAAGAATTAATCCATTAAAAATACACAGGAGAGGGCACAGGTTTGTGGAGGCTGCATCTTTCCTCGCCATCTTGAATCCAGTGCCAGAGATGGACATCGCCATTCTGCCTGATTTGATGTATGTGGCTAGAGACCAGCAATATCTCCTCATCTTCATCTGCCTCCACCACCACTGCTTTTTCCTTCCTTATTTCCACATCATCCTCATTCTCTTCACCTCAAGACTCATCTCCTGAACTGAAGTCATGGCTCTAACAGATGAAAACGTGCACAAATGTGCTAATTTATTCCCAATACTGTCATGATTACTCATTGTTAGTACAGCTAAAAGTAAGCTAAACAACAACAGCTGATAAGCTAACATCTTGGCAGCTAACGTTAGGCCTAAATATCCCACTTTCTCTACAATAAAACAACTTGATTACATTCTCACATCAAATGAAAGTTTATTTACTAAGTGAACACCCCCGGGCATGTTTCTCCATAACAACTTTTCCCCATAGTGGCCAGCTAGCATAATACTGTGCTATTACGGGGTACAGTCTAAATTTAATGTTTTGCTCTCTTGGCTGACTAAAATGTGTTTGTCCTACACTGGCCACCATAGCTAGGATTATTCAATTGAATAAGGAGGAGAAAGAAAACAGAATCTACGATCCACTGAAATCTATAGGTGAGATTTTCCACATTAGACCGTGAACACAGGTAGCACTCTAGTTTATTCACAACTAGGATTAGGTCATTGCATGTACTTCTGTGCATGTATAGCAAACAAAGCTTTTCCAGAAGTGAAAATCCACCTGATGCATACTATCTAGTGCCGTTAGCTACATACAAGAACCCTGTAAGAACAGTTACAGCTGCAAAGGTAGGTGATTTTAAATTGGCCATTCTTGTCAATGTTTCTTTTCCTGCAATGGATTGTCAGCCTGTCCAGGTAGCATCTTTCTTCTTACCCCTCATTAGCTGGGCAAGTTTGCAATTAAGTTAGTCTTTCACTCAAATACATAGTCACATCCAGGTGACTCTGGCTGTGATAATTTGGATTTATCACAGCCAGAGTCAGGTTTATAGTAACTATAGCAATAATAAGTGGACACAGAGTAAATTATTGCCCTTTTATTTTTTTCCTCTTCAGCTCTCATTGGACAGGATAAATAATAACTGCAGTTGAGAACATCCTTGTTCACATCCTTTCCTATTCTTTAGCGACCATCCTTCAGCTCAGTGACAAGCACTGAAATATTTACAGCCACAGGATCAGTTCACCGACAGCCTCCACTTGACATTAGGCAGGCGCCCCAGTGGTCACGTTCTTTTTGTCATCCATATTTCAAAAAGTAACAGGGAGGTGGGGGGTACTGCCCAAGTAAGAATATGACCCAGAATATGAATGAGCAGTGAAAATCAAAAGCATCAAAGTGATCTGATAAAACTTCAAAGAATGAGACGGAAAAAGTTAGGACAAGTCAAGAACCATGTTTGGAAAAAAACCCGTCTCATTAATTTTTGATTTAAATCCTCTTCCAAACCCTCTGTTTGCCTTGTTTGGTGATACAACATCAAAGTACAATATCTGTCGACGTATGATTTTGAGCTTACCCAGGGTCACAGAGGTAACAATGCATGATTTATAGGTGCTGAATCACGGTCAACACAGAAATTGAGAAAAATAATTTACTCTTTGCTGAAAAGCTCTGAAATTTTGGTGAAGATTTTAGTGAAAAATGTTTCCTGGGCACAGAAAGGAAGAACTTCACACCATTCTGAAAATACTCACAGGAGGATGTTAGATGAAGAAAGAGGAATAACAGAGATATACAACAGAAGTGACTAGTTTATCACACAGCCTGGTGCCTTGATAAAGAGATACCCAGCTTTGGGAAAAGAGCTCTAGACAAAACAAGACTGCTCTTCTTTCTGAGTTTCCTGCCAGGAGTGATAGCCATTCCTATCCATCTGTGGGTCATGAGAACAGCGGGTAAACCCAGCAGGTCCCTAAAGCCTCTTACCCAGAAGTGGAAAAAGGGGCAAAGTGGTCTGTGAGGTAACTAGGACAACCTGAGTCTCACATAGTGTCGGCGCTAGAGTCAGTCTTTTCTTAGCACTTTCAGATGCAAAGCCATTAAATCAAGCGAAGAACCTGAAATGTACAGATATAAGGCCAAGGCTGGGCACTTTTGAAACAGGATAGTGCAATCTACTGAAAAACACAGATCCTACTCAATAAGGAGGCAGCTCCTCATTAGCTTCTGTGGTTTTTCTACCAACCTAGTCCAACTTGTAGCTGCAAGTTATGTGTACATCCCACTATGACACAGTGAATGACTCGCATGAGTCACAGTGACATTCTCAGTGCGCCAAATACTCTGCTAGAATGCAGTAAAGCCCACCCTGCCTGTCCCACTACTGTGACGCAGTTTGACTCAGCGCATGCATGCAGGCTAAAATTATACAGCCATCCCATATATCAAACAAAAAAGTCAAGTAATGGCCCATAGAGTCCCTGGGATATTGCCAAGAACAGCCCCTTAAGTTCAGCGGCACTAGGAGTAATCAAGTTCCCGAGCAATCTTCATTATACAGAGAGCACTCAGCTTTATTGAGATTCAGGGAGAAGGAGGTTTCTAGCATAGAGAAAGGATTTATTGATTGCACTTAATGCAATAAGCATGCTGGATCCAATGCAACAATTTCATTAGATTTTTCGTTACAGTCATGCTGTTGGCGCTGGCTGGGGAAAAGGCTCACAGACGCTGGCAACTTCTGTATTAAAATCTCTGACTACAGATGATACACTGCGGACATGCAGCATACACTCCCTGCAATAGCCTTAATGCTTTGGCCTGAAAGACACACACAAGGTTTTCTTCTTATATAACTAAGAATTCGATGTTTCAGGTATTCCTTTGAAGGACTATTGCCTGAATAGTTTCTAAAGACTGCAGTATATTACTAATAATAAGACTAGCAATAAGCTGCAATAAATTTAATAGAACTGCTTGGGCTTTGGCTTAATTAAAGTGGAGGGATGCCAATAGAAAAATTTAGTTTTCGAAAAACTCGCCAAATTCAATAGAGCACGAGTACTTTCAGGCCAATAGAAAATATCTCTCATTTTTTAATTTTTGTTTTCTGCATTTAAGACTTGTATTTAACTCTAGGGCCACACTCCAAGTGATCAATAAACTTTTCAAAGATGACTTCAGTTTCCATTTTGAGAGTAGATCTTAAAGACAATGTACCAACAATTTCACCATAACCCAACTATTGAAACGAGATGCAACAGTTTGACCTTGATAACAAGGCACACAAGACAGCCTGACAGGTTCAAGTGCTTTGTTCAAACCTTCAGCATTTGCTAAAAAAAACAAAAAAGTAGACACTTGTTCCCAGTCCAGCCGTAAAAAGCAGCTGGCGGTGCTGCTTGAGTGTTTGTCTTCTTTTTCACATTTAAATCATCTCTATTCTTATTCAAGGCCAGCTGGCTCCCTGGCCTCTCCAAAACTAAAGAAAGGGAGATAAATAAACAGATCTGGAGAAAACGGGGTGAGAAGAAACAGACCCAGGTTTGTGGACTGGTGACAGTCAGCAATGTGTTCCAGCTGTTTGGTCTTCTTCCCCTCACACTTCTCCAGTGTGAACAACTAGCCAGACGCCCCCCACTGACACTTCTGTCAACTCTTCTAACCTCTTTTCATCCACCCTGCTAGTCCTCTCGCTGACCCTCTGCTTATTGGGTCAGGGCCATAAAAACTGCTCTCTAAAGGCACGTTTACATCAATTCACCCCAACACCTGTGCAAAAGTGAAGAAGGCACATGATGGTGCTCTTGAAACAGAGGAGGCTTGAACAAATTAAAAAGACGTAAGATACAAAGAACAGTAAATCACTTTTTTAAAGTTTGCTTTTAGAACCTTTGGGTGATTTTATGTTCCAGGCTCTATAAATCTTAGTGGGGAGCATTATGTGTTTATGTTCTTATTACGCAAGAGGATTTAAGATTATAGCTACAAGAGAAAACGGTTTTGTTTAAAACTTAGATCTCCTATTGATAAAATGGCCTGCATTTGTATAGCACTTTACTTAGTCCCATAAGGACCCCAAAGCGCTTTACACTACATTCAGTCATCCAGCCATTCACACACTGGTGATGGCAAGCTACATTGTAGCCACAGCTGTCCTGGGGCGCTCTGACAGAGGCGAGGTTGCCGGACACTAGCACTACCGGGCCCTCTGATCACCACCAGTAGGCAACGGATGAAGTGTCTTTCACAAGGACACAACAACCAAGACTGTCTGAGCCGGGGCTCGAACCGGCAACCTTCCGATTACAAGACAAGCTACCAACTCTTGAGCCATGATCGCCATGATCACCCCAGACTGAAAAAACACAGGTTTTTTCAGTCTGGGGCGATCATGGCGTGACTCACCGTGTTTCACCAATCAAAAAACAAATAACAGTTAGGAATAATTGTGTCATGATAATTAAGTATTCCTTTACTACTTGCAATTCAGTCCTATCATACGTTCGTATGAGATTCAAATGGCTGAGTTAGGGCTGAGACACACAGGGCTAGAGACTTGTCGATGACCATCTGACAACCACCAGTCGCTAAGGAAAAATGTGTATTCCCCAGGCGCCAGGTGAAATCGATCACAAATAGTGTGCTACAGCAAAACCCTCCTTGTGATTCCTTTGGCTGCCAGTGGATTGCTGATTTGTCTGCAAAGACAAATCAGATTAAACTTTGCACTGTAGTGACTTCACCTTTAAAGTAAATGTGGAGGCTTACTGTTGGTGCAGCTTTTACTTTGAAGGCAAAAGCTCTCTGTTTTAATTCACAGTTTGACAACCGCTTGGTGAGTAGATTGCAAGTGTTTGCAGACAAGTTGGCTTCCAGCACCTGGTGACAGCAGCTCTTTTGTGACCAGTTTGATACTAACAACTGCCAGCAACCAATCAACAACTGGTTGCAGAATCCTATCTTTTCCCTAACAATCTGTGGTTGCCAGATTGTCATCAACAGGTTTCTAAATCTGTGTGACTGAGGTCTGAGGAAATTCCATTTTTTTTTTCAGAATTGAAAGTCAAAAAGTCAGATTTCAGGGTGAGTGGGAAGGTTTCAATCAATTGATGTTAAAGACTTCAAAGCATAGGTCTAATATTAAAACAATCACAGAAATAATAATGTAGGCTTTTGCTACACAAGGACTGATTAGGTACAGCGTGAACCTTATCTCTGGTAGGATTCCCAGCACCCAATTGGTGAATCACGGACAATCACGGAGTTAGCACATTTTGATTATTCAACGTTTCAAGCCTGCAAACACCACACTTAAGGAATAATGTATTAAAACTGCATTAATTTCATGGAGCCTAATGCAGTGCAAGATCATGTAATATTCATTCTAGCCACTGGGACATTAGGTCATCCTTCATTTACTCTCTTAGGTTTAGTGCTCTGAACTTAGCTGCGCTCGAATTCATCAGGCTTGATTGGGCTGCCAGAAGCATACTGACCTGTACTTGACACTCTCTCAAGACGTATGTGCTCAGCGAAATGAATGGATGGACGATGGGGTGATATTACTGAGATGGATGGACTCAATTCATGTGAACACTAAGCACACATACTGTGGGTATGTTCTTTTCTCTCGCTGATTATTGCAGTAACTGTTTTGTTTGACTTACCACAAAGCTATGAATACATCACGTCACAGTAGGCTAGGCTTATCACGCACCAGGTGTGACGGCCTTTCATGTTTTGAAGTCAGTGATCCGATATGTTATCGGTTACAAATCACAGTAATAATTGTGTTGCAGATGGCAGGGACTGCTTATCCTACTGACTTAGGATCTAAACATCCTTTCAGAGGCACTTGAGCAAAACATGTTAAGCTTTTGAGACAAAGTATTTAATCATCAAAATGTCCCCCCTACCAGAGCTGTTGTGAGACGCTTAATGTTCAAAAGACTATACAGGATCGTGCAAAAGTCTTGATTCAGCCCTCATTTCTTTGCTTCCAAGGAGTGGTAATTGCAATAGTTGTCCAGGCTTTCTGCAGGTCTTTTTAGTTGTGTCTTTGGACATTTGTTGCTTTTTCACTCATTTCCTTTGTTGTTTGTTAGGCCACTTAACACTGACCTATGAATCATTCAAGCATAAAAAACCCTAAGAGAACTAGGGACTCTGTTACTATTGGCTTGTAACAAACACATTTAAAATGTTCTCATTTTTTCTTTTTAATCTACAAAATATAGCAGAGATCAACAGTATCTGAAAGTTGAGCTCTTAAGAAACTGGAACAAAAACAATCAAAGACCTGATCCAGGTCCTGAAAGATCCATCAGTTGATCCTCTACTCTTTACCAAACCTCAACGGAAATGTTCTCAGTGGAAGGGTGGCTGTCAAGAAGCCATTCTTAAGTAGGGGAAACAATAAGAAAAGGATGATCTGTGCAAATTTTACACAAAAGCTGAACTGAACATTTTCTGAGTAAAATATAAATTAGGGGGTGGGGATTGGGGGCTTTTGCAAAGCAGTGTAAACAGAGTATAAATTGTGGTAGCCGTTCTGTAAAATCATGCTCTTGATTGGGTTAATAAACAGAATCAAGAAATCAAGAAATGTTTATACGTTCTAAGTACCAGAGCTGAAAATCTGATTGCAGGCAATAAAGTTCGCCTTGCTTCAAAAAACAGACACCTTAATTGGACCCAATTTCTTGTATACAATAAGTAAAATTAACGCAGGGCCGAAGCCCTACTTTTAAGAAGACCAAATGCCAAGATCCATTACAGAAATAATATAACAAGCTGTTCCTCTTCTTAAACAGTGCATGCCATTCAACTCCATACAATTAACTAAAGCGCAGCTTGGCCTACATTGCAAACAGGAAGCTAACAGTTGCAGTGTGGGTAGAACAATGAACTATGTCTCATTTAGCCTAAGTGCAGTGAAGAAAACACAGCAGCAAAGTGTATCAGGATTCAGTTCAGCTTTGCTGTTTAGAAAGCAGTCCTGTACTCTAAATTACTTCAGACTTACAGCAGGTGTTCAATACAAAAAGCACAAACACGCTCAAACGTGAAGCTAAATTTGGTGTATTGACTGGAATAAAGAGTAAACAATAAATTTGATTTATTTCATTAAGATGTTTGACTGCATTTAATTGACTCCAATTAATGAAATCTACAGTAACAGCTTCATGTCTTACAAATTTGCTGGCATTGATCCATGTAGCAAACGAAAACTGTTGTGAGCCGCCACCCTCATATCGCCTTTGTGCGTTTGGAGCCTAGACCTGACTTTTAAAAAATAACTGGGAAAAAAGCACTATGCTGCTAAGAAAAAAAAATAGATATTTGCAAAATTCTACCTAAATATGTATTTTACCTGGTTAATGTGTGTGGCAGGGCGTGGTCTGCAGTATGCGTACAGCAACCGTGTGTGAAAAGTGGTCAATAAAGAGATGCTGAAAAGCATGTTCATGCAAACATCGTTGGGTCTGCCGTGATATGTTTACAATGGGACTTCTGCTCCTGAACCTCTGCGCACAGCGTCTGCAAATCGGGGCTGTACGAAGTCACTTTCATCTTTACGCAGGACTGTAAGCTGTCATCTGTGAGGCGTGAGCGGTGTTTGTTTTTAACATAGTTCACGGTGGAGAACAGCTGCTGACA
>NW_024582668.1:509393-543818 GCF_018398535.1 Haplochromis burtoni
CGGGCCGTCGTTATTACCGTGTTTTTCGGAAAATAAGTTGCTCTTAAAATCCTTTGATTTTCTGAAAAATCAACTGTGCCCCTTATAATTCTCATGTATGAATTCTGGTTGTTTTTACTGACCTTGAACCGATTTTATGTACACGGCGCTCGAAAATTTGTCAAAAATGTTTTAGTACAACTTTGCTAAGCTACAAAGCCGCACCGCTTGATGCATTGTCAGAGTATTAAGGCTAGCGTAGTCGGGAGCCTCGCAGAGTAATACGCACTGTGCTTCAACATAATAGTACCATATTGTCTGTGTATAACCTCTTTTTAAGGTTTGTGATTATTACACATGGTTATGCTCAGGATATGTCAGCCCATTTCCACTGGAAATGCCTTTTGGTTAAATTGTCAGCAAGGAATTTGCATTTGCACCATAAAATTTTTATGTAGCTTTAATGCACATAAAAAGCAGCTGCTTGTTTAAGTTAAAATACATTGATGTTTTGGGGTTTTTTTGCACTAATAAAGTTGTGGAGTTGTAAAGTGTTTTGTCTCACATCAATTATATCGTCAGTTATATCGTTATCTCAAATTTTCAAATATATATGGTGATAAATATTTTTGGCCATATTGCCCTGCCCTAGTATGTTATATGTAACTACTACTGGCGTGAGTTTGAGTGCTAATCTTACTACTAATCTAGTACTAGGTATGAACATGTCAAGTGCTCACAAGTTAAAAAAGCAGAGAACAGAATATGCAGAAAAGAAAAGAATGTAAACATGCTTCATGTCCCTCTCCTACATCAAATAATCATAAAAATACATGTAAACATTTCAATACAGGGAAAAAGTGATTCAAAGACTTTCTAACTAAGTTCAAAATTGTACCTGAAAGTTTTCTATATAAACAAGCTGTGCATGAAAAATCACATAACTTCAATAACAAGTACGAAACCTCAGTACAAAATGCAAAGTAGTGAGAGCTTTTGCACCTGTGGGCCTGTTTCTGTGGTTCTGTTACCTACTTATTAGTGGTGTGTGCCTGTGTGTGAGCATGCATGTTTTTATGTGTGATCTATGGTAACTACAGACTGCCAGCCTCAGGGACTACCTAACCTCAGGGCCCAAAACCTTCACTCTCCCTACAATTTCAGGACATTCACCTTTGACCTCTGCCGATGAGAACTTTCGTGCCTCTGTGATGTTGCATCCATCTTGCAAAATCCCCACATTTTTCTTTTCTTTTTTTGCACATATTTTCTCTACCTTTATGTCAGTGTCTGACATAACTATGTGTTAATGGACAAAGTTTCCCAAATCGTCAGGTAAAGTCTTTAATTGTCTTTAATTGTTCTGATCAATTTGTATCTGGCCTCCTAATACTTTTGTGAGAGCAGACAAACCCTAGGAAAACATTTAAAGCCATAAGACCAAGTGTGAGAGTGATTCTTTTTCATTATAGAATATAAATTTGGTTGACACCCACCAGTCACTGTGATGTGTGCACAATCTGAGGTCATGTGACCAGCCCAAATTGGGTCAAGTTAGTAGAATAGGATGCCTTCTTCACGAATTCTCACACACACACAAAACCCTATGCATTATTCAAAATACATTTCCCTCCCCTATACACACAGCAGAGAGTGGCTCATCAGAGCAGCCACGAGCCTCTTGGAAACTCAATGAGATAAAGAGGGTTCATCAAACAAAGACTTTCTCAGTCAGGCAGAGGAATAATTGAAATTGGGGTCAGATCTTGTATTAGCCACAGGCTCTCCCCAATATTTCTGTTTCTGAATTCTTGGGTGATGGAAAAACCCAAAGCTTCAACTTTTAAGTAACTGTCAGTTCTTCTTAGTTACCTAGACTGTCAAAACTTTGCTTTCAATCAACCCATTTGAGACAGAGAACAGACGCTATACAGCTTTCTTTTGATATGGTTGGGCTTTGTGTCTGTGGGAACTGAACATTTTATCATGGCAAAAGCAAAGCCATATTCTTCTTATTGTAGTCTTAATTATACGTTGAAGCGTTTAATTTGCTGGTGTTGACTGAACTATTCCTCTATTGCCGTGCTTTCTTAAAATCGCTAATGTGCACTCGTGCTTTTAGCGATCTGTGTAAGTCCTTGTTTAATTTTCCCAGAGGCAGTGCAATTTTAGTTTAAGGTTATCAAAAAATGAATCTAGAGGTCTGTTCATTATTTCTTGCACTCGTTTTGTGGTTACAGTGCAACGCTGTTAAGAACAAGAGTGTATTTGCATCTACCTTAGAGTTTTTAGCCTTCAGGGCTGAGTTTCAGACAGTGAAAATATACTGAGTTTACACAGATACAACAAAAGACCAAACAGAGGAAACATGAGCGAACTTTACTGGCAGCTGAAACCTCACTGACAGCTAACTAAAATACTTTACAGATGAATCAGGATGATTTCCTGTGCGTGTCCCTGCTGATTACATGCATATCTGTGCTCCAGCGGGTGTTTGTGGCAATGCCGATAAGCTCTCCCAGGGGAATAACCGGTAACAAGCCACAAATCAATCCGAGAGCCAAAAAAGCATCCTTAAATCACAATTCACGCATAGCAACTGCATGTTCGCATTTCTTTATAGGCCATATCTTGTGCTGATGGCAGCATCGGTTCAGCAATCAGTTCTGAATTTGCGCTTGTAGCAAATGACACTGACCTACAGGAATGAAACATGGCAGAGATGAGAGGTTTTCCTGAATGTTTCTACAAAAAAGCCAGCCCGGCAGGGAAACAGAGTGAAGGAGGGAGGAGTGCAATGAGAAAGGATCCCATTGTTGCAAAGGAATCAGAGTGCAGAGGAACCCTGACACAGGTATTCTGTTAAATAAGGCCCGCATTGTACAGAGAAAGCTGGCACAAATAACGACAAGGAGAGGCTTCAGAAAGCTGTTTCGATTCTGACTTTGTAACAGTCTGCCGATATTCACCTCCAGAAAGTCACTTTTGTCCAGAAAATGGAACATATGTGTGCTTTCTGTGTTTTTCATGACGTCATTGGCTGTGCCTGGGCCCAAACTCCGCTTCAGGTCCCAAAGTCAAACGATCACTGCAGCATCACTGAGAGTTAAAAACTGTCTAAATCCTTTCATCTGTAATAAAATGATCAGCGTCGCTGCTCTACCAGGTGTAACAATTAAGTTTAACATCCAGGCATCCAGGAAAACCGAATTTATGAAATTTAATGGAGTTAGAAGTTAGCAGGGAGTTAGCTCGCTAGTTTCCATTTAAATATAATATACCATGTTCTGACCGAGAGATTTCCGAATCAAATTAAGACGTACAGCTCTAGCAACACAGCTATGTTAGCATAATATAAACAGTGAAGCTGGAGGATGAACGCTAACTTTTTTCCACTCGATAAAAGTTAACGTGAGGGTTCCAGATGGTTATGGACAGATGCAATCGCATGGCAGGATGCTGTAAATGGACCATCCATCCACAATACGAGGTTAGTCATTAATATACTGCTGCATTGGCTGTAGTTACATCGTAAGGTTTTAAAAACTGAGCTTTAAAATGATTAGCAGTAATAAAAACCGAGAGAGGCAGACAGTGATCACTGACTGTTTTTAGGGGCTTGCTGAGATTAAATAGAACAAGATACAAAGCATTAAAACATGTTAAATACGCCACAGCCTTATTAAAC
The DNA here is from genome assembly GCF_018398535.1 of Haplochromis burtoni. Classification (NCBI taxonomy): domain Eukaryota; kingdom Metazoa; phylum Chordata; class Actinopteri; order Cichliformes; family Cichlidae; genus Haplochromis; species Haplochromis burtoni. Next base: position 513,061 of record NW_024582668.1, read on the forward strand.
GCAGAGTAGTTTGTGTCGGAAGCAGGATTCATCACGTCATCACTTAAAGGCCAGATAAAAAAAAAGTCAGACAGCTACCTGTCAGGCTTTATTGTTTTTAGGTTGTTTTTATGTCAACTGTCTGTTCACTTGATAAAATGTGGATTATTTTGCGTATCAATCACTTTTCTCTCTTTATTTCTCCATTTTGTGGATCTTGACACTGACAGATTGGTGTTATTCATTTGTTGGAGAGACATAGCCAGAGCAATCCATCAGCAATTATAAAACTGAGTGAATGGACAGCCCAGGGCAGAGTTTCCCATTCCCAGTAGGAATCTTGAGCCACATACAGAATACTTCCTGTGTGTCCGTGTCCCAAAGAAACGCGACAAAATTAACCTTCTCATTGCATATTTTACAACTGGTGGAGGCACAAAAGAACTTGTAAGCAGAAAAAGACTCTCAAAGGAAAAATCTGAATGCCCCTGCCTCCACTACCCAGGTTGCCACTGCATTACCATTAAAGCATTCCATTCGCCTTGTTGTCCCCTCAGTGCCCAGCAAATGGAGATACAGTGTCATTGATTCATTTATTGTGGGTCCAATGTGCTTTTCTCTGGCTCCTCAGCAAGCAGTGCCTGTTATCTAATTACCAGTGAGAAGATGAAGTTGTCTCCCCAAGCATAGCTGAAGGGACCATTCTTCCTCTGAATAGAAAAGACGGCTGACGCTCACATCAAGTGAGAGGAGCTGACTTTATGAGAGGAGCGCATCAGTAACAGAGAAGCCCAAGGACCATCGCCTGAGCTGCCTAAACGATGAGCCTACGTCGATCTCCATCAGTGTTGGAGAAAAGCAGCTGCTGGATTGCTGCGGTCTCTTCTTCTCCTCTGGAGGATGAAAGTCACCCTCACATAGTTAGAGGAAACAAAGAAAGCTTATTAAAAGGCTTCCTTTCAAACCTTGCTCATTTATTGAATTTTTCCCCAGAAAAACAACATTAAAGATTTTTCACAGCACAGCTTATTGATATCTTCCTACTAGAACTAGATTGAAGAAATACAGCCTATAGCTAGGCGGCTAGGCGAGTGCCAAAGCTTAAACATGCCTCACATGTCAATCAGACAGTAACAAGGCTTACTATAAACAAACCTTGTCCAAATCCATGTCACACAAAACACTTCACAGTCACTGTGACTGCATTCCTCTCTCTCAACCATAAACAAACAGATCCATCCAACTTATAAAATAGCTTGACCTGCTCAAGACAAAGTCTGTGCATGTGAAGAGCTTTGTCTGGCAACTTTTACAACTAGGACAGGACCACACACGTGCTGTCCGGCCATGACTAGCGCTGGTATTGTTCACATGACTCCCAAGGTGCCTTTGAAATAGCAGCACGAAGGACAGGGGATGACCAGAGTTGTTTAAAGCTAATGAATAACCTCTGTCGGGCCAGCCAATAATGCTGATAATAGCGCTGCACTGGATTGAAGTTTACTAGGAACAGCACCAGGGTGTTTGTAGGTAAAGCCAGCGTTTGGAAGAGAGCACCTCTGATACGCTGTCAGCCTGAGTTATTGCCGCATTTCCTCACTGCTGTTGTGAGATAATGAACATTCAGGTACAATTCCAGTTGCAATAATTATGAAGGCTTCTTAAAAACATTATGCATGAGAGTCCAGACAGAATCCCTCTCATTAGTTATTTAAATGAAAGGGATTATGAAAGGGGATCCAAAAGCGTTTGAATCAAGACAGGCATGTAAAATGCTTCTAATCCTTTCGTCAGACACAACGCACCACTTTTGTCTTAATAATCAAACCTATGATGAATCTGTCAGCTTGTATTATGCTTCCCCCAGTGTGAAGAGACACTTCTGTGAAGATCATTTCCACAAAATAAATGGATGGATGAATCCATCAGGAAATTTATTTTTTATTTTTAACACTGCAGTATTTAAGCAGTGATTCAAGTGGAGGCATGCAACTGACAGTGCCTGTCGGAATATATCATGGAGTGACACTGCAGAGTCCCCGAGTGTTGGCTTCATCTTGTAGTGCTTATCTTAGACACTGCGGTCACATATTTGGCAAGCCACAGTACCATTTTCATTACAGCTTGAAGAGTTCTCAACTTTGTTTAGAAAGTAACACCCAAAATGACTTAAGCCAGACAAATCAAGGATGCTCCCTTGTACAGAAGCTGTATTTTGACCATGTTTGGGCATTCAAGTGATGACACAAACTGTGCTTCACAGAGCAAATCAAACCTAAACAATAGGTACATCTTCTATCCCTATCCTTCACTCTTTAAGACTAGACATAAAAACCTTCCCTGCAAAGAAGTGGGAAGAGAAAGGAGCAGCCAGCAGAGGAGAGAGGCTACAAGGCGAGCAGGTTGATCTCACTTATTTGCAGCCTGAAACAATGGCTCCCAGATGGCTGAATTGCTGCTAATTTCTAATATCATTAGCATCACGTCAGTCATTGTCATGCTAATGAGGGTTTAACATGACAATGAAGTTTTCTAAATGAGCAGCCGAGGGAAATGCAGCACTCGTATAATTACACAGCATGAGCTGCGTATCACGACTTTACCGTGATCTCCAGCATTGCGCCTGTCACGGGTTTGTTTCTAGCGAGGAAAGGTGCTTGCAGCCTCAAAAAGATTCCCACAGAGCAGAACGGGCTCTACGTTTCATTCTTCGTTGTATGTTTAATTAACAAACCGTTCCAGATGAATCTAATTGGATTAGCATATGAAAACTGCAATAAGGGAAATAAATAATGCAAATGAGAAGAACTGCACCGTTGTAGATCTTGGCAATCAACCAAGGCCAACATGTTTCAGAAACCTTTTCAGAAACACTTGAACTCAGATAAAGAGGTCAAAATGTTGCTGTAAAACAAAAAGGCATTAACAATAACAAAGCATTTAAGAGGTCAAAGATACCTGCATCTTCATTACTATGGCCACTGTCGTCTCTTATCTGTCTGTTTGACCCCCCGAGCTGTTGGAAAGTTTCCTGAATTGAGACACGACTAACAGGAGACACCAACAGATACCATGACTGAGTCACACTTCGACTATAGAGGCTCCCTTAAAACAAACATCTTAGTCTGGATTTATAAACTTCAGTCAAAGTCCTAAGATAAGCAAAGCTGGAATGAGAAAGGTGATGAGTTTTCTTCTCAGTAAACACGTATGACTAGTTGCTTAAGCTAATAATCCAGTGAAAACAGTTTGAAAATTATAGTTTTTATTCCTCATTTCAACACGGTTAGACAAAATCTCATTGGCTTAAGCTCACTGGGAGCGCTGTGATTAAGATCACATGGGAGTTACATGATTTCATGCATGTAGGTTACCTCCACATGATTAGAAACATACGGCAGCATTAAAAGGTAAAGGAAAAGCAAACAGATTGGAGTGCAAACTAAACAGCTAGTCTTCACAGAACTTCAGTGTAATGTAATAACAGCAGTTGAAATGGAAAACTAACAAGCTAACAGGTGCTGTTAGACCACTTTCGTGAGTTGAAAATAAAAGATTTCCTCTCTGAGCTCTGGAGGTTTTACCCAGTGGGACCATATGTTTTCCGAATCTGCATCGTATTAGGTAACAGTGCTGCCAGCCTATACTTGGCTCTGGTTTGTAGTGTTTCCAGATACTGGATGGTTGAAGTACACAGGGGAAGCAAATGCCATAGGCTATTTAAGTAGATACCAGCTGAGCTACAGCACTACTCTCTGGCCCTTTGCAACAACAATCCAAATCTTATTCTTTTTGGTTTTTCTTTCCTAGTTTTGCAAGTGAACCAGTTGTAAAGAAGTTTAAAAGTTATGGAAACACTGGATGGGATGTTCAGAAGAAACCTTTTTAGGTCACCACCAGAAAGGGTCAGCTGGAAAGGATGTAGTGGGGGTGAGTCACTATGCAGCAGCTGTTAAGAACAGGATCGTGACCAGCCGGGGGTTAATAAAGTTTGACAGCAGTGTTCTTATGGTTACCCAAGGCCTCAAAAGCAGCACAACACTACTAACAAGGGTTACTCATAGAAAAGGTGACTGTGGCATTTTCAAGTTGGCACAGGGTGGAAATGTTTCACTCTAAGGGAACTTGAATGAAGAGTCACAATCTAGAAGTACACGTGTATTTATGAAAGCGCAGATCATTCTTCAGTCATGTAGGATTTGTAGATTCCTATTTACACAACAAAAACCAACAATAACCTGACTGTCTCTGAGAAATTATGCCCCTATATTACCAAACTGTTTTTTCCGATTATGTTTGGGTGCCAAACATAATCAGTGGGAACATTTTTTTTTCTGTATGAATAAGACGCTGTCATTGGTAACAGCAGCAGGGTTGATGGTGAGCATACTAAGGACCTAAGGTTAACCTAAGGTAGGTTAAATTCAAGGTTTTAGCAAGATTAAATTACACTTACGAATAAAGATCTGTAATTACTCATCAGCTGAGTTTGGCTACTAGTCTATTTGTTACTGTCAATCTCAATACTGCCATCATTACTCTAGTCCAATCATCTTCTTGCTCACCTTCTTTGAGCCAATCAGGCTTGACTCCATATGGTTTAAATCTGTGCTCTGGGTCATTTATTCAGATTCTCATTCGTGCAACCCACCTCCTCCCCATCTGCACCTCAGAGCTCCATCCAAAACTCCATCTTCATCTTCACCACCACCAGTGTCTAGACCAAGGGTGGGTAACTCCAGGCCTCGAGAGCCAGTGTCCTGCAGGTTTTAGATATCACCCTGGGTCAACACACCTGAATCAAATGATTAGCTCATTACCAGGTCTCAGGAGAAATCCAAGACATGTTGAGGAGGTCATTTAGACATTTAAATCAGCTGTGTTGGATCAAGGACACATCTAAAACCTGCAGGACACTGGCCATCAAGGCCTGGAGTTGCCCGCTCCTGGTCTAGACTCTGATTGGATTCTGTTCTTCCATGATTGGTCATTGGAGTCTAATCGTCAGATCTCAATAAATCAAGTTTAATTCTTCCAAATGACCTTCCCTTTTTAAATACGTGCCTGAAAACTCTTCCCATGTTAAACCAGCTTTAACTAAATGCTGCAGTTACCTTAGCAAAACCATAAAAGTGTTTAATATGCAGAAGTACAAGGGCATATTTTATTGAACCACTGTAGTGTACACAGGTATGCTGTTAACACTTATACACTGCTGATATGTTCAGTGTGGACATTTTTGGTAGAAATGTAGCTATACAGGGGCAGCAATGCGATGGCTAGCACTGCGGCCTCACAAATCCATCATCCGTCATGTGGTCTTTCTGTGTGGAGTTTGCATGTTTCCCCGTGTTTGCCTGGGATCTCTCTGGTTAATCCGGTTTCCTCCCACAGTCCAAAGAACTGCAGTTATTAGGGTTAAGTTAGCTGCTCATAAATATCTCTCTGTTTTAACCCTGCAACAGAACGGTGACCTGTCCAGGGTGTACCCCACCTCTCGCCCTCTGCAGCTGGAATAGCATCCAACCCCCTCCAATGCTGACTTGGATAAGGGGAAGATATGGATGGCAAACTTTAACATGCAAACTTTATTTTTTGTTTGTTTGTTTTTTTTTTCATAGTTCTTTCAAATACTGTTTGCTGTTGCAAATTACTTCACATATTTCTTTCATATTTTACATAATTGTAGGAGCCAGGGTTTGGAAAACAAGTTAGATCATTTGTATGAAGTTGTCTGTTTTTTCTGGATGACTAAACAACATAATGTCATAATGTCACATGCTGCATGGTGATAAGGGAGTTCAGTAGAAGAAATGTTTTACATCAACACTGATGATAGACTATTACAGTCAAAACAGAGAAGGCTTGTTTGCATTTAGTCTCCGTATCACCATTGCTGCGATTTATCCTCATCTCATCTGAGAAACTCTTGCTCTTGCCGTTGCCACGATCAATCTTTTCCGAAGCCGAATGCTGTAAATTCAAGTACATTTTCCTTTGATGGATGAGGTAAGGCCTTTACTGAAATGAAGACACGGAAGATAAAGCAATTTAAGGGAAAAATGGTAAACATGTAAAGCAAATTAGAACACTTCAACACAAACTAACATCAGAAGCAGATTTTAGTCGTTCACGGAGCTTTACAGCCTGTTGAAAAAGAATAAAAGCAGAGTCTCTGCCTCGCTATCTTTGAGCGTTGTGTATTGTGACTCAGTACACCAGATCCTTCAAGCTCAGAGATTATCTGCAAACTGCCGAAAACAGTTTGTAAAGAAATAGAGCTTTGAGAAAAACATGCCAAAAAGAGATTGTTTTAGCAAGAAGATGAAGACTGCAATGAAATAATGACGCTCATGCTGAGGCGCTCCTTCTGGTCCTGTAAAGAAATTCATGTGGAATGATCTATAACTGGGATGGCTAATCTGACAGCAAATGAGATGCCTCGCTTTCATAAAAAGCAAGACTAAACCCGAGGGATACTGAAAGGGTTTTTGAGGTTTAATTGTGTTGGTTTTTGTCTTTTATTCTTCTGAACCATTTGTGTTTGTAGCCCAGGGGCTTACTGGACAGCAGTCCACTCTACTGTCTGGGCAACAGTCCAGGCTGGTGGTGGTTGTGGATGCTTCAGCTTTGGGCTTTAACCCCCATGGTTGAACCTGAGCCTTGCAGCTGCTCATTATTGTGCAGTGAAAGTGCAGGGATTGCTTTATAAGCCCTGGAGGAGTCAGGAGGGATTCTCTGCCCACTACAAGCTAAGCAATCCAGTTACATCAGTTGTGAGCCCAGGGACACATGGCTAGCCCAGGCTAATCCCAATATCCAATTTAAAATGTTGAGAAATGATAACCAGATGTCAAAGGCTCATGTTTCTGCCTTACAGTCCAGTGGGCAGCACACCAAAGGAGGTTATGGAAGACATTAGAAATGAGACCTGTCCTCCCAAGTGGTCTGACTGAATTAACCTGTTGGGGTTATGAGCTTTCTGCAGTTCCAAGACAATAATTCCACAAGTGATTTTTCATTACACATAGAGATAGTTATCTGTGTGAAGCTGCAAGCAAAGGTACTCGGTTATTAAAAATTTGAGTTGAAAATCAGGAACATTCATTTTAAAAGTTTTCAGTGTATAAAATATCCTTTTGGGGGATATGCATTGCATTATATTTCCTGAATTAATAAATGACAGAAAGAAAATATTGGGAAATAATACCGCTCCATTAAATTTCTCCAATCCCACTACGCTCTTTTGTTTAAATAAAAAAAGTAGCAAGAATTTAATACCTTCTATCAATACTGGGAATATGAAAATGTTAACATGTCCAGTACTTTGCGAATACTAGGGTGTGTCTCAACAACATGTGTTGCAGATGCTTTACATTCTAGTCTATTTGTGTTATGGTCACAGATATTGCAATGCAACTACCCAATAGTATATTTGGACCTGCTGTTTAAATATTGAAGTTAAATGGTCAGTCAAGATTAAAAGCAGACTGCATCATAACTTAATTTTGGCCTTAAATTTGAATTCTGCCTGTGCAATCTTTGTTCTAGCTGTTGTTACATAAGCAATTTTCACACATGCACCACCCTCCTGAACTTCTCCATGAAAGGGCGAATGCATGACTATAATGAGACTACTTTTGATGTTTTACTTTAAAAGTATGGCACCTCGCGGTACCTCTGTTTTGATGTTGAGCTGCAGAAATAATAACAATGCACAGTTTTTAGAGCCATAATGGCTGTTTGAAATTCTGGACGTTTAATTACGCTAATTGGTACAGTGGATGGAGATCCAAGAATCAAGACAAACAGAGCCGTTCTGATTCACCCTCTGTTCCTTTTTTTGGCTCACTAACTCCACTGACTGCATTTCTCAAGTGTCTGTAAATCATTAGCAAGCTGCTTTAATGAACATGTTGTTCACCTCTCTGCCTCTCTCCTTCTCTCTCGCTCCAACCCTCCTTGCTTCTTATCGCCACCGACTGACAAATCCAAATGAACAAACACTGAGTCACTGCACCTGTGTTTCCGCCCTTTAATCATGGCGACTTATCGCCAAGTCTCAGTTCAAATGCTGCCTCCCACTGCAAGCAGTGAGCAAGCATGAGAGAAAACAAATGAGCCGAGAGCTCCTGCCATTAAGCCTGAGCGCATGGTTCATTGACAGCAGATATCTGGATCTTACGCAGACAGTAAATCTGTATTGCTGTATCGGTTTAACCAATGCACTGTCACAAACATGCTGGCATCAGCTAAGATGTTGGCTCATCCAAACAAAGTCAAACTTAACACTGCATTTTCTTAAGTTTCCAATACATGTGTAGCAGTTTCAGAGCTTCATCAGCCCTACCTCAAATCATCTTCAAAATGCTGCAAAATACAAGGATATTTAAGGTACATGTGCGGTTTGAGGCGTGTCCACATATTTTGCATAGGCAAAGCAAATAGCATCAAGTGGCCTTTAAGGATGAGTTTATTCTGTATTTCCAGCATAGTTTGTGAAATATCCTTGAGATTCATCCTCACACATCCCTTCAAACCGTATGTGTTATTCCACACGGAGGGGGGGTGCTGGAAGGTGCTCCACCTGGAGACTCTGTTGTCCTGCTGGGAGACTTCAATGCTCACGTGGGTAACGACAGCGAGACCGGGGGCTGGGAGGGGCCCTGATCTGAGCGTGGCTTTGTTATTGGACTTCTGTGCAATCACAGTTTGGCCATAACGAACACCCTGTTCGAACATAAGAGTGTCCATAAGTGCACGTGGCACCAGGACGCTCTAGCCCAGGTCGATGATCGATTTTGTAATCGTATCACCAGACCTGCGACCATATGTTCTGGACACTCGGGTAAAGAGAGGGGCTGAGCTGTCAACTGATCACCACCTGGTGGTGAGTTGGATCAGGTGGCGGGGGAGGACGCTGGACAGACCTGGTGCACCTAAACGCGTAGTGAGGGTGTGCTGGGTAGGTCTGATGCCAGTCGACGCGATAACACGCACAGTGCACCGAGCTGTGTCATTTCTTGAATCATTCTATCCTATAGCCAGGAGGTCGTGACAGCTCCATAAGTCCAGCTACAGTTGGGCACGCAAATGCTGTACTTGCAAGTACTCAGCTGCACTGTGAGGATCGATGAAATCCGATATTGTTTCATCCGGCGTAGCCATCTGTGAACCTCACCAGATGCCTGTTTGCACAGAGCGCCTATCATAGATGTGCTGACCGAGCATCTAGCTGTATCGGGTAACACGAGAGGAGGCTGCTAGCACTGTCATAGCGTGTTGATAGCACCCTCACTGGTCTAATTCTAGAGTAGGTCGAAAAGCATGAGGTTGGCACATGTGTGTTCTTCATGGCAGCCTGTAAAAGCCAAGAGTGGCACAGATGAGAGGACGTGTTCCTGTTTAGCTGCACAAGATGACTATTCCCATTCTAAGACGGATTGCACCTTTGAATCTCACCGCATCGGTACCGTTTAGCACCGGACGGTACGCCTGCTGGGAACGTCTAGCAGAGGCCCCAGTCCGCGAGATCTTCAACGCACACCTCCGGCAGAGCTTCAACAGCATTCCGAGGGAGACTGGGGACATTGAGTCCGAATGGACCATGTTCAGCGTCTCCATTGCCGAAGCTGCTGCATTGAGCTGCGGCCGCAAGGTGGTTGGTGCCTGCCGTGGTGGTAATCCCCGAACCAAATGGTGGACACCAGAGGTGAAGGGAGCCACCAGGCTGAAGAAGGAGTCCTATCGGGCTTGGTTAGCCTGTGGGACTCCGGAGGCAGCCGACAGGTATCGACAGGCCAAGCGGAATGCGGCTCGGGCAGTGGCTGAAGCAAAAACTCGGGTGTGGGAGGAGTTCGGAGAGGCCATGGAAAAAGACTTTCGGACTGCCTCGAAGAGATTCTGGCAAACCGTCAGGCGTCTCAGGAGGGGAAAGCGGTGCTCTACCTGCACTGTGTATAGTGCTGGCGGAGCGCTGCTGACGTCGACTGAGAAAATTGTCAGGCGGTGGAAGGAATACTTCGAGGACCTCCTTAATCCCACTGACACGTCTTCCGAGGAGGAAGCAGAGTCTGGGGATGAGGGGAATGACCCGCCAATTTCCGGGGGCGAGGTCACTGAGGCAGTTAAACAACTCCTTGGTGGCAGAGCCCCTGGTGTTGATGAGGTCCGCCCCGAGTTCCTGAAGGCTCTGGACGTTGTAGGGCTGTCCTGGTTGACACGCCTCTGCAATGTTGCGTGGAGATCAGGGGCAGTACCTGTGGACTGGCAGACCGGGGTGGTGGTCCCCATCTTTAAGAAGGGGGACCGGAGGGTGTGTTCCAACTACAGGGGGATCACACTCCTCAGCCTCCCTGGGAAAGTCTATGCCAGGGTGCTGGAAAGGAGAGTTCGTCCGCTAGTCGAACCTCGGATACAGGAGGAACAATGCGGTTTTCGTCCTGGTCGCGGAACACTGGACCAGCTCTTTATCCTCTCAGGATACTTGAGGGTGCATGGGAGTTTGCCCAACCAGTCTACATGTGTTTTGTGGACTTGGAGAAGGCATTCGACCGTGTCCCTCGGGGTGTCCTGTGGGAGGTGTTGCGGGAGTATGGGGTGTCTGGCCCATTGCTACGGGCCATTCGATCCCTATACAACCGTTGCAAGAGCTTGGTTCGCATTGCCGGCAATAAGTCGGACTCGTTCCCGGTGGGTGATGGGCTCCGCCAGGGCTGCCCTTTGTCTCCGGTTCTGTTCATAATTTTTATGGACAGGATTTCTAGGCGCAGCCAAGTGGCGGAGGGCTTTCGCTTTGGTGGCCTCAGAATCTCATCTCTGATTTTTGCGGATGATGTGGTTCTGTTGGCTTCATCGGGTGAGGGCCTCCAGCTCGCACTGGAACGGTTCGCAGCCGAGTGTGAAGCAGCGGGAATGAGGATCAGCACCTCCAAATCTGAGGCCATGGTTCTCAGCCGGAAAAGGGTGGAGTGCCCACTCCGGGTCGGGGATGAGTTCCTGCCCCAAGTGGAGGAGTTCAAGTATCTCGGGGTCTTGTTCGCGAGTGATGGGAGAAGGGAGCCGGAGATCGACAGACGGATTGGGGCTGCAGCTGCAGTAATGCGACGCTGCACCGGTCCGTCGTGGTGAAGAGGGAGCTGAGTGTAAAAGCGAAGCTCTCAATTTACCGGTCGATCTACGTCCCTACCCTCACCTATGGCCACGAGCTGTGGGTAGTGACCGAAAGAACGAGATCGCGGATACAAGCGGCAGAAATGAGCTTCCTCCGAAGGGTGGCTGGCCTCTCCCTTAGAGATAGGGTGAGAAGTTCGGCCATCCGGGAGGGGCTCAGAGTAGAGCAGCTGCTGCTCCACATCGAAAGGAGCCAGCTGAGGTGGTTCGGGCATCTGACAAGGATGCCCCCTGGGCGCCTCCTGGGTGAGGTGTTCCAGGCATGTCCCACCGGGAGGAGGCCCCGGGGCAGACCCAGGACACGCTGGAGAGATTATATCTCTCGGCTGGCCTGGGAACGCCTTGGTATTCCCCCGGATAAGCTGGAGGAGGTGGCTGGGGAGAGGGAGGTCTGGGCCTCTTTGCTTAGGCTGCTGCCCCCGCGACCCGGCCTCGGATAAAGCGGATGAAGATGGATGGATGGATGGATGGATGGAGCTAAGGGAGTTTCTTTTTCCTGAACACGATGGCCTGGAAACACAACCTTGTTCTCAGTGATCTCCAGGCTCCGTGATGTCCCTTTCTTCTCTAAGTCCCTCTCCCATCTGTTGCTAAGAAAACACCTGTGTCCAAAACACAGGATTTTTAAACCTCCACCCTACAGATAGCAATTTAGTGAGTCGAATGCTTGCTTCAATCAATTTCACCCCTGGCGTTTGAAATTGGGAGAACAATAGCGCACTGGTCATGAGGGCTAACGTTGCAGTACCAGAGAACAAAAAGTAATACTAACAGTCAAAGTCAAGATTACAGCAGCTGTAGTTTAGAGAATCTAGGACTTAAAGAAAGAAATTAACGTAAATCAAGCAAAGGCATTTTGGAGAAATGGAGGTTTATAAATCTGTGGCAGCTTCAAAATATTAATTACAATTTTGGCTAACTGCACAACAATAAAGATCCTCAGCCTGCTCATATGGCAGCAGCTGATTAACAAAAAAAAAAACCCAAATACGTCAGACACCATCTGTTTTAGGCTTTTTCTAGTGAGACTTTTTCTCATTTGCCTTTTGATATATTTGATACTTTTGATAATTTGAGACACTTGGTCACGAAAACGATATGAATGAATTCCAAGAATTTTCATCTGCAATCCCACTTAAAACTGATTGCCGAGTATTCGGCATTGTTTTATTCAAAACTAAGATGTGATGCACCAACACATGACGACATGACTGCAGAAGTGCAAATACCCAACTAAATGGGCCAACTGAGGTTTCATTGTTAACTTGAGCTGTTACTTATTAGAGGGACTTTAATCAAAGATTGCCCTTCACTTTCCACTGAAGCGCTTAGTAAGAAATCAACTGTCATTTTACTTACAGAAATGCCTGCTTAGTTTTTGAAGCATGAATGTAACAGAGGCAGACAATGCTGGGGAGAACTGACGGACAAAAGCAGGAGCAAAGGTCACAGTTTCCAATACCTTTTGGAACTGGAACCAAAGTAGTGCGGAAGCTGTAAAGATAATGAACGGGCTGCTTTTCATAAACTGTGTTTGGTTTGGAAGTTGAGGAAGGGGTTGGGCCATCCGTAGGTGAAGGAGAAAGAAATAACAAATAGGCAGACGATGAGTAGTAGGCGGTAAAAACCATGACCGTGTTGTAATAGGATAACACCAGCCGTGACACCCACATTCTTGGACTGTATCTATTTGGCCTTGATGAACTAAACACCTGTAAAGTCTTCCTACACCATTCTAGCACCTGCACTGCTGTGTTATTTGCAATTATCAACTGAACCTAGCACTGCTAGTCATTAACAGATGAAAAAAAAATATCATAGCTGGGAATGAGTTTGCTGTCAGTATTTTAGCAATAAATAAATATGACATCTGCTTCGCAGATCCAGCTCCTGGCGTTGTGCAGAGCTTCCAACCTACACCCAGTTTCATCCTTGAGAGAGCATACTTTGTAAGTAGACCTGTCAGACCCTTCCTCTGGTGATGTATCTGTGCCAGCAGCAGCAGCAGCCTCGCAACTTATTCTCCTCCAACTCTCTGCTGTGTGCTTAATGTTCACTTGGGCTCATCCCCAGCTCTGCCCCCCGCGCTAGTTCCCATTCCCCTCTCACTTGGCCCCCCTCTCGCAGTCTCAGCACAATCAAGTACCCCCGTCAGCGATGGGCATTTCATTACCTAAGTGCCAATTTCTCAGCCACGGAGCAGGTAGTGGAGCACTTAACCACAAGCTGGAATCTGAATTCTAATGAGAAGGTTCATCGTGCCTTACTTACTACATCCATGTGAGGTGTACAAAATGCTCCCCAGAAATACCCAGGTTAAAGCAGTTTTATTTCGGTTTATTTATACATGGTAAATGGTCTGTATTTATATAGCGCTTTACTAGTCCCTAAGGACCCCAAAGCGCTTTACATATCCAGTCATCCACCCATTCACACACACATTCACACACTGGTGATGGCAAGCTACATTGTAGCCACAGCCACCCTGGGGCGCACTGACAGAGGCGAGGCTGCCGGACACTGGCGCCACCGGGCCCTCTGACCACCACCAGTAGGCAACAGGTGAAGTGTCTTGCCCAAGGACACAACGACCGAGACTGTCCAGGCTCAAACCGGCAACCTTCCAATTACAAGACGAACTCCCAACTCTTGAGCCACGATAGCCCCATTTATTTATTTGTATAAAATAGGACTTGTCGACACTTAAATGGGCGGTTTTTAAACAAAGTTTTTTTCGACGCTGTTTTGGCCTTCAGTCAGCATGCAAAGCATTTTTAGATCAATGAAAATCGACCTTTTGAAAAATCTCCCGCAACGATGAGGATACTCAGACAGTCAATTTGCACTTTTGACAGGTAGAAACTGAAAATCGCTAAAGTGATTGGGTTTCATTAGTCACTGCGGGTCCTTTCCTGATTAATCACAACTGAGAAACCTACCCTCTGCTTCCTGTTTACTCTGACACGACTAACACAGCCATGCCCAGTGTATCTGAACGGTCATGTGATCATGTTACTAGGGAAGACACGGATGAGTTCTGAAACTGTGCCTAAACTCTGCCTGGACTCACATGATGCTCGTGAGGTCTGAGAATGAAAAAACGGAGAGATGTCAAACTGAACAAGTGTGCCAACCATGCATTTGCACTTGTATGTTCTCTGACTTTGCGGCCCATCTGGTACTTGCATAGCATCAAAACACAACATACTACAGTAATTTAAACAAGACAACTAAAGAAACAGCTCTCTCAGTGAGGTTTTACTTGAAAGGCAAAAATCTGGCTGGTCTTTACAAGACTGGACCTCTGCTTTTTAGTTTAATGTGTGTAACTTCAAAAAGTATCTGGGACATTTTATGGAGGGTGAATCAATGTCTAAGTAGCCCACTTAAACAAATGTAATGTCTTTCTGGGCTTCTGCCACAACTTTGAAAGCTTAGTTTTTCCTATTCCTGTCCCTTTGTCCTATAAATGTCTCTGTAACTTGATTTAGCATGATTGATGAAGGACACAGTGGAACAACAGATGCTTTAAGTGAATCTGTGCAGGAACTACAGCAATGTATGCTTCTGAACTTGGAAGCAACTTATACGAGGTCGGCGTTCAACAGAAAGATCCAGGTTCAAGCATTCATTTCAGCAAGATTAAGTGAAATAAATCCCTACCAGATTCTGGATTTCTGTGGCGCAACTAAACCCTGACCTCTGACCTTTGTGTAGAGGGGGAAGGGAAGTGAAAAGAAAATTCTCCAAATGTTCAGTAAAGTACAACATCATCACATTAACTGAGCAAATACGGAGTAGTAAGCAATTTTTCTCTAACTACAAAGTAAAATGTTGCAAAAATGGCGAACAACCATCTCCAAAATGCATCATGGTTTCCCAGTGGACACAAATCTCCCACACGCTTCTCCCCTCCCCCAGGCAAGTGACTGGGGAAACAGCCGTCATCAGGTAAAATGACCCTTAATGCCTTCTGAATAGAGCAGCTAACTTTACGTGGCCGGGTCATTAAGGAGACAAAAGGGCTGCCCAAACAGCAGGAGTACACTCTCCCCAGCCACCAGCTACACGCTCCCTTTCCCCCAACATCAGAGAAACTCCAAATGTAGCCCCTCTCTGCCCCACAAGCACTCATCTCACCATAATTTTTCATCACACTTCAGTCTTCTGTAAGCGACAGAGCAGAACAGGACACTCCCAAGTCGGAAAGGACTGAAGAGAGAGGATAAATCTGGAATGGAAAAAATGAACTGGGATGTTTGAATTTGGCTGTTGTTCAGCTGAAGCGATCTGAATGACTGAGCGTGTGCTGAAGCTGATAATAGTCCTGCGCAAACATCCACCACTGCCATCTGGGAGAGGCTGACAGTCATCACACCAAGTATGTTAACGATGTTTGCAGATGACTCGGAAGCCAGGAGAGGACCGAGAAGGACAACCGAGTAGGAGTGTTTGAAAGGAGCGGACCTGGAGCTGAGTTTATGTGCATTTCTCATTGACATGCAGCACATGTACACAAAGCCCTGCACATATACACACACACACAGCAGAGTCCTGTCTCACTTGACTGTCTTCAAATGCTGAATAAACTTGTGGTCAAAGACATCAAAGTGTGTTGGTGTTTGTGCATGCAGGCATTTACAGCACTATTGAGTGACCACACAAAATAGTTTCACACACTCACAGCAAGGGAGAAAGCCAGGCCTGGAAAGCGCAAATATGCAGAGTTACACAACAGAAGCATGCAAACTCTTCCTCAGAGGCTGTAGAAAGTGAGTCCTGCACTGTAAACTATGACTGTGAGAGACACTGCTGTAAATTAACATGTGGCTACCGCTACGGGTATAATTAGCAACAGCAAATTAACTAACAAGCTATCCAGGAACTTGTGTTGCTAGTTTTACAGCAGCATAACCACCTGTTACATTTGTGCTCTCACCTGCTAAATTAGAGGCAGTGAGGTGATCGTCATCTGATTGCTTCATTCAAATAGCTGATTGTCTTTTATGTTTTGCACGAAGTATTGGACTAAAAGTGACTGTTTGGAATAGTTTAAAGAAAGTTAACCTATAATAGGCCTAACTGTATTGTACACAAAGACAATCAATCAATACATTAATGTCGAAATTTATTAGTCTAATCATCGACAATGGCCTCTAAAATCCAGAATCAGTCTGGCTCTCGTTTTGTCAATATGAAACATCCATAAGGAAGCCAAGTGTTTGCAAAAAGAATCCAGAATAAGAACATATGCAGATTTTCTACCTTAAACCAAGTCTGTGACAATCATTAACACACATACACACACATGCACTTTAAAATCACTGCTAAAAATGGCTTTTTCTTTCAGCTGAGCGCCTGTCACATCCAGGGTCAGGTTACTCTGCCATGCACACCAACAAAAGGGAAGCAGAACAAAAAACAAAAAAGAGTAGCTCAAGCTCTGGCAGTGACTTCTGAAAGACCCAGTTCACAGAGAGCAATAATTTCACCTCATTTAGAATGAAATCCCCGTGAATAATCTGCAGGCATAAGAACCTGCGCCCTTAACCAGAAATGGGCAGGATAAAGTTTGCTTGAGTGCGTGCGTGTGTGTGGATCCTCAACAAACGTAGCAGGGCTGATGACTTTTTAGGATCACAATGGTTATATCAGCACAGGCGCAGCGTGTGAATTAAAAGCTGCAAATCAAATGACCGAAACACTGCCCACCATGCTTTACTGGCAAACGATCTAAGACAAGCGCAGGAGAAATTGAGGAAACAGTTGGCTCTGAAAACAAAGAAACCAAATTGTTACCGCTAATGTCACAAAGATAAGAGGGTTACAGTTCATTACTTCAGAGTTAACGCATTAAATCTGTTAATTATTTATAAGCATTCCGTCAGATGTAAACACGGAGCAGAAGAAAACTGTGGAAAAAACTGTGGGGGAAAGTTCAGGGGAGCAAAATGTTTAGTTCAAATGTAATGATATTTCTCTGTGTGCGTGCGATCGAGCGGGAGGTCAGCAGTGTATCTCCATAAAAGCCCCATTCGTTCTTTCAAAAATCTTTACGCTTTGATGAGCAGGCTGCAACAATACCCTGATTCTTTAGAGCAACCCTTCTCCTTAATCCCTTCTGCTTCCAACAATTCCTCGTTCTGTGAACTTGAGTTTGTGGCCCTAAGATGGTCTATGACCATGATTCAGGCTATTTCACCAAACCCCTCCCACCAAAAAGCTTTATTTTTGTTCCCCAAGGGGAGAACTGCAAATATGATATTCAAAGTCTGAAGCATGCACTCTTTTCAGCTTTAGAGCTTTGATAATCAGACACGATGGGAGACAGGTGGTTGGGAGGAGAGGGTTCAAAAAGACAAGAAGTCAACAACAAAGGCTACCCCCCCTCCAAGCCTCCACACCCTACCAAAAGCTGGCCTCCGAGCCTTTGTCAACACAGATCTAAAGAGGAGAAGCTCTGGTGGTAGCCCGAGGGTGATCATTCACAATCTGCTCCAACGCTGAGCGTGTATTCCTCTGGTCTCTCACCATACCCGCACCCACAATAATTAAGTTCCCATCCCTCCCCTAACTAGCTGAGCTCAAACTCCCTTTCAGGGCTCAGTAAATGAATAAGCTGATAACAGTTTGGTCTTAAAGTCTGCTGTTGATGAAAAAAACACATTTCAATCCCCCTTAATTTGGCAGACTGGCGGCGGAGAGGAATGAAATTAAAAAGTTTGCTCTCAGTAGGTTTCATATTCTGCATATCGAGAAAAAAGCTGCCGCTCCCCTCCATCCATGCGCGTATGCAAATACACACAGAAATGTAAATGTACGCACAATGTAAAGACATTTGCACATAAAACTAGGATGATGCGTTGCACCAAACTTTCAGCATCATCACACTCAAAAAAATCTCTACTATTAAAGCTAAAAATGAGGAGGAAAGGGGGTGCTCTTGGGAAAGGGACTTTTTTAATAAACTTCATACGCTATCGGTTTTCTGAGAGTGGAGGTGATGGAGCGTCGCCCTTTATCAGGACTGTCGGCGCTTCATCTCAAACCAGCCAAGTGATTTGCATGGAGGGGGATCTCATTTCGGCTTCTTCAAAGGAATGATGGCAGGGCTAAAGCGAGCGAATCCAAAACACTGCAGCCATGACTGACTGCAGGTAATCCACCAACTTTAAACCTTTGGAGGAACATATCTTGGCAGACAGACAGGCCCCCCAATGTTTTCATGTCCACCCTTCCTATTTGTTGTGATTTTCAACTGCTTTCAACCGGATAAGATTGGGTATGCATCAGTTTTATAAATGTCACAGTGAGAAGATCAGGTGAAGGCAGCAAGGATTTGGAATATATCCTGCTTTCAAAACAACTAATACTGTGCTGAATTAAGTAGAATGATCATTGACATTGCTTCATTTGTTAATTCAGGTGCAATCAGTATGAACCCGAGTCTCCCAAGGCAAAACTACACCAGGGAAAGTATGTAGAACAACTGTTGGTGTTCATTAGTAAGGTGGATGCAATAATTTTAATGGATCACTTTCTATCCTGGGGACCAAATATTTCAAAATGAGCAGCTGAAAAGTCTCATTCTGAAGCCAAATAAAGCAAATACCAAACCAAATCTGTTTTCTTAGTGGTTTGAATGGTAATATACTGGACAGTCCTTCATAAGACATTTATTTTGGAATTCAGCTGCAATTTGCTAAGTGACTCCTGAGTGTTGTATCAGTTTCAACAGGCCCAAAAGCTGTGCATAACACCTATAGTTAATCATTCGATCATTCAGTGGAGTCCTGAAAAATGTAATCAATCACTCCTTTCTTATTACTCACTGAAAAAAAATCGGCTTTCTTTGTTCTATATATTATGTGACAGCAGAAGTCATTTGTTACTTTAATTTGTATTTAACAAGTAGAGACAGAACTGTTTGGAAATTGCTTTAGACTCTCGACAGCTAACTTCACAGGTCGAGTGAGGAGATGAACTTATCAGCTATCAATGATCGGCCACTGCACAGGTGCTTCTTGTTTGTTTGGGTATGTTTGGGTGGATCGGTGGTTAATTTATGTCTTATTTCTGTCTTTTTGATTGCTACACAGAGCACAACTGATTCATCGGTGGGGCGACATTAGCTATTCGCAAATCGGTTGGTATCTACGTTTACAACAGCCGAGATATGAAAACTTAAAAAGTAAAGAAGAGAAACGCCCCTCAATCATGTTATAGTGTCGATGATCATAACATTAGGGACTTTGCTAAAATCAGTAGTCTGCATTCTTGAGTATTCACACCATGAAATAATTAACTTACAAACAGCGCAACTCTGTTAAGCTGTCGTAAGCGAGAATGAAGAGTTATATAGAGATAGTGACAGAGATCAACATGACCACCGAACCCAGTGCCTCAGAGATGGGGAATCAAACAATCAATCCCAGGGTAACAAACTATCAAAAAGCTCATGGTAGATAAACTAGATGACACCATGTACACCTCAGGCGTTTAGAAGCTGCAAGGCGTCCTTTGTGTCAAATCACCTGTGCAAAAAAAGTAATCTATGTCAAATACTCTTACTCTTTTTGCAGTAAATTAGTATGCATGTGTGTATATTTGCAAATACGTTGTGAACAGGTGGTTGTAGGACTGATAATTGCCAGCTGAAAGATTGTGACTTGGCCCAACATACTGCACACAATTGTTCAGCAGCAGCTCTATCGCTCCATTGAAACAGATTGAGCGATTCTAGGCTATGGCTCCTCTCTGAGCACAGACTAAAGCGACTTCCATCTCTTATGTCAAACTAACACATTCAAAACCATTCTCTGTACACAGGAGACAAAGCTCATATTTAGCCCGTAGCCATGTCCTGGTGAGATAGTAAACAAATCAAAAAATGCTAGAGTGGCTGTTATGACTGTAAAATATACTGCTTTGTGAACTGCTTCTTGTTTTTTTTAATCATATGTACTGTTAATAGGGTGGTTGCTTATATTAAACATGGACATTTTTTTTCTCCAAATCCTGAGGTCAGCATACGTGCAAGTAATTTCTGTGAGCTAAAACACTTTCTAAATGCTTTGTTTTAAACTCCTGGCTCTGACTCGGGAGAGGAGCTTAACGTGTTTGTTTTGGAATAAATTGGACCTAAAGGGGGCTGCACTACAGTCCAGTATGATATAAACACAGACTGAAAATGCAAAGCAACTCTAGTAGAGTCCGAGAATAAAAAAGGAAGCTAGAAAAGAGAGTAATAGGGTGCGTGGCCTTTAAAATGACAGCTACAAGTTCAGCAACTTTTAGATAACAACTACATTTCAAATCTCAACCCTTACACCTTATACTAAAAAGAGTATCCATGACTTTTGTTTGAACAAAATCATATTTAAAGATATAAACTAAACTGACATGAAGTATAGATTAGTTTTCCCTCCAAGTGCAACCTGACAGGCTTCTCCACCTAGCTGTCTGCTTACACAAAATTAGTCTAAAAAGCAATTATTATGCCAAGTCAGTTTTAGTTTAGAGCACTTAGTCAAAATTGGAGATGCTTTATGCTTCTGCACAGCGTGGCCTGTTATTTGTGATGGTGAATTCTGTCAAAGGGGATCAGTATTTGAATTGCAATCATTGACAATGACACCAGAGCTGGTGCCAAATGAAGCGTACGCTAATTGACAGTACTGTGCGGTGTCATGTCATGTATGCATAATATCATTCAGATATTAAGGGCACACAGTACAACATAAGGCTGACTGTGCTGTTCAAAGCTTGCTTAAAGCTAACAGAAGGGGTTTGTGTGTGTGTGTTTGTGCACGTATGTGCTCTGACAAGTGTGTAGAGTTCATTATCAGGAGAGCGGTGATGAACTCCAGAAGCATTCAGTTTAGTCTACTGCTGAGGTGACTCCCTCTCTGTCCTTTAGTTCCCATCTTCCGAAAAACACAATGAAGGAGGAGGGATGGGGGCCGCTGGCAAAGCCACAGAAGTGAAAGGGAGGACAAAAAGGAGGAATAGGAGGTTCAAGGAGGGGAACACAGAGGAAGAAGAGGAGGAGAGAAATTGCCTCTCAACTCGTACCATTGTCTAGATGTAAATTAGAGCTGATCAAGATTCCAGAAGCATCCTAACCAGCAAATTCAATCTGCACAGACCCAACCGAAGAAGAGAGAGCCAGACCAAGAGACACAGAGAGGGAGAGAGAGAGGTACATAGATAGGGAACAGCAGAGTGACTCACATACAGACAGACGTGCAGAAACACATACGGGGACAAAGGGAGAGATCGGCTTCAGTGGTGTGCAACAAATGCACTGCTTTAGAACAAATAATGCACTGAAAAGAAGAGGAAGGGGGTGGATGGTCTTTAGAGCAAGAGCAATATACATTCTGTACAGCCAGCTGGGTCTAGTTCACTCAGGAAGCCAAGTGATCAGATTTCCTTTAAAAGTAAGAGTTTCAATGTCACATCATCATAAATAAAGTAAGGTGAAGACACATTCAAAAAACTGTGCAGCAGTCACTTAGTTCAAGCAATGCATAGTTCAACCGTATGCTCGTCCTGGGAATGTGTCACGTTGGCGCTGTGAAGACGCCTGACCCTGTTTTAACCTCTCATCCCATAACCAATTCAAAGTCCCTTTTGGCTTCAGGTAAAGGTTAACTGGAGGATGACCTGATGCCTTTAACTCTTCCCTTGTTTAAATGGAACAGGATGTGTGGAGGCTACAACGCTCTGAGCCTGTTCTGAGCCGAAACAAGACCCTGGAAGTTAACCAGTTAAAAAGGACCTCGGGGAAATTCCAGTGGGAACTTTGTATCAAGTGCTAGATCAAGGTCGCTGATGTGCAGATGAGGAAGGAGAATACTGTGTTGGCAAAATTACCCGAACCTGCACATAAAGCACCTCGCAGTTAAACAGCAATTAAAGGACTTAATTTAATATTGACTGAAGATAAAGCATAAGATTTAAGGCAGCCAATAAAAGACATGGCGTGTTATATCTTCTCATTTGCTGAATACACTGAGCTCACAGGCTCAAACTTGTCCTGTTCCTGATGAGCAATGCTGCACTGATGACAAAAAAGTATTTTCAATTTCTCCTTATTTTATTATATGTTCCTCTGTATCCCTCAACAATCACTGCCTTTTATGTCTCATGTAGCACACTTGTCTTGTTGTTGAAAGGTGCTATACAAATGTATTTACCTTACTATAACCAGATGCTCCACTTTTTTTTTATCTTTATACTATAGCAGGAGCTAACTGAATCCTGCAGCAACGACTCTGTGAGTGCAGGGGAGTAAATATCCCAACTACAACAACTATACTTTAGAAAGCTGTTCGGTTACATGTTGCTTGAATTTGCTGGCCACGTAGCCTGCTGAAGACTAGAACACCGCAAACCCAAACTCGCCGCACTCAACGCCTCCATCCATCTCAATGCTAATATATTTCTCTAAGAGCCCTCTCGAACATGTCTGTTTCAAGTGCTCTTCCAGAGCATGCCTCTACCCACTCACAGAGGAGGAAAATCATCACTGAGAAAGATGGCTTTACAAACTTTTTTTGTATGTTCTCTAGCTCTCATGGTCACGAGAGGATCAAGGGATGTTAAAAATGGCTGGGTTATGCAGCACAAGGGGCTTCAGAGTGACAACAAGGAGAGATTTGGAGAGGCTGATCCGGGCATACTTCTGGCAACAACTTGCAGTCTGTGATAGAACTTGTTACCTCAGGCCAAGCCTCTCTCAGGCACTATGCTTCTGCTGGAAAACGCCAAAAGCTGCCTCTGGGCAATGACTTCAAGGCTTCTCCTTTTTTTGTGTGGGTTCAAGAACAGCTAACAAAGTGGCAGCAGTAGAAGTGGAAGAGACGATGCGGATGATATTGTAAGCATCTTAACTATTATTTTTTAAGATGGGTTTTAAGGGATTTCAGAGGGAAGCTATCTGTTAAAGGCTGTGTTCAGCAGCCAATAGTCCTAATGGCTAAATTTGGACTAAAATGCCATAAATTCTGCTGTATGTGCTAAATCTTTGAGAAACCTAATCAATAATGTCTGTCTTCATCCTTTTCTTCACAGTTCAAGAGCTCTAACTTTGAGCTGACTTTGCGTTTCTTTCTTCTTCTCTTCTGCATTCCCTGTACTATTTGTTCTTTTTATCCCTTCCCTTCATTCCCATTCTTGTTCTGTTTGCCCTTCTCCATCGGCTGTCTCTCCCCATCACTCGTGCTCTTTAATCTTGGACTTCACTTCTTCCTTTCTGTTCTAGATTACCAGTCACATTTTCTCTCTTGTAGACATGTTGTGCAGAACTGTTGCATACGCAACACCTTTAACACACACTGCTGTAGTAAAGAACTGCATTAAATCAGAATTTCATTCAATTGCAATCAGGTTTCAAATTGCTTATTTGCATTTAAATATTTGCTTCTATTCAGGGGAAGATTCTCCTCACGTGTCCAACCTCCTAATTGTGTTGTATACTTTTACATTTTTAGGCTCACAAGCTATTGTGATTGATTTTCCACTAACAACTGAAAACACACTCAAAAACACGACTGACCAAAGTGCACCGATGGGGCCGGCAATACTGGAAATATGTAAAAGAAAATCAAAACAGAAATAAGATCAGACTGGAAATATAATAAAACAATATAAAAAATAAAATGAACTGTATTTATTTATTTTTTATTTTACAGAACTTTTAGTTTTGCAGGCAATCCCACTGAAATTCAGTGTTTCATTTATATGAGAGACACGTTTTACTACTGGATTGCAAAAGTTTTAAAGTACTATGTTCTTAGTTATATGGTCAATTTTGGTGTTGTTTTCTTTTCAGTGTTGAAAATCTTTTTTTCTATATGTGTATCCTTTATATGCAGACATATAACTTTAACAACCCTAAAACTCACGTCTTATCTGTGTGTACTCACTACGTCACGACATAGTCGGTCGTGCATTTCTTCGAAAAAATTTTGAAAATAATCACAGTGCACAGGCTGGGTCACAAACGCGCTGGATTATGTTTATGTTTCATTCGGATTTGGAGACAGTAAAGTCTGTGTCTGTGTTTATGTGAATGTGTGTATACAGATACAAGCTTAAGCTAGTGAGACATCCTCTGCCAGATATCTCCCTCTGAAAACCATCACGTCCTTGTCATTGTTGGCTGAAACAACAGGGGCAGACCGGTGCCTCCTTCCAGCCAGACAAATCTGTAAGCCTGAAGGGCAAAGCAAAAAAGAAAGAGGAGGTGTGGGTGTCCCAAGAGGTTTTACTCCTCAGGGGAGTAATCTCAAGTGGTTTGTCAAGATAATACATATCATAAATTCCATAACTCAGTAAAAGTAAACGAAACTTGAGCATCTTTGATGGCACTGACTTGAAAAGTCTAATCTCTCATCCATCATGACATTGTTACCTACAGCCAGTATCAAGTTTCTTCATCAATACATGCAGCAACACTCTGTTCATGTGTTTTATCATTTATTTGATATTTTTTGTCAAAACATGGTGCTAAAATTACACACGGTGAAACTCATCCATCAACAGTAAGAAGTGGGTTACTCCAGTGCATGCACAAAAGGGGAGCTCACTTCTTTCGGACTCTAGACCTGTTTTTCTCTTTCCAGCTTACAGCATTGAGTTCCAGCCATTAGTGCCTCCAATGTCATAGCTTTAGGCAATTTCACAGATGTGAGAGAAGGCCTCACAGCAAACTTTTATCACACGTATGCAATGGTACTTTTCTACGCCTGTAAACAATTTCTGATTGTCCAGGGTTATAATTTAACTGACTTTTTGTGAGTAAACTGGCAGAGAGACATGCTGAGAGAAGCATACAGAATTAGGTCAGAGGCACCAGGTTGTTAGGACTGACAGCTTTACGGGGCATGGGATTCCAGTCTAATTACAGGTGGAAGTGCAGTAATATGGCAACACTGGGAGGAGGAAGATGATGACTGTGGGAGTACAGAAGAGTGAGATCAGGCAACAAAATACTTTAACATGTGTTAAAGGTAAGAGCAGAGGCATAAAATCCAAATTGTGGTTGGTCAGCAAGCTCAAATGTATAAACCAGCCACAAAGGTATGACAAAGGCACACACACACACACACAGTGACAGACAGACACACGTACAGGTCGTCATCCGGAAGTGAGAACATGATTGAAGATGCGAACTGAAAGTCGGAAGCAAAATAAACATGATGGCAAACGCAGAAGGAAACTGTGAAGGTCAAGTCACAAGGGAAGGAGAGGTGTTCATCCTGGGTTCACCCTGACTATCCTTCCACAGAGAGATGGATGAAGGGGAAGAAAGGAAGTAAAGCAGACTAAACTGTTGTCTGAGGAGCAAGACAACACTGGGAAAAGCTTGTGTAAATCCTAAGATTTGTTTTGTGAACAGTGGGCCCCATGTTGTCAAGTCTACCCTGCTTCCTGTAAGTGTATCATCCTAAGGAAGTCGGTGTTCAGTTCAGAGATGCATAGGATTAGACACAAAAACCTTCCTCAAAAAGTTGAGGGAGGTTTCGCCAAAGACAGGAAGCTGCTTTGGCACTACAGAGAAGCCCACAAAGATAACACAAAACTAGCTGCACTTGGCAGATATATGGATGACAGTATATAGCAGGTGTGCACCACGAGACAACAAGGAGCATGATAGTTGTAATTAAAAGCACTGGGTCAGTGCATCTGCATCAGACATCAAGAGGGGCCCAAATCTAATTAAACCCTGAACTCGTTTCTTCCTGCTTTAATCCAGCCGTGGTGTAAGTCAGATGAAAAATCCCCCACTTATTCTGTACATCTGCCACAAGTGAAGTAAGGCTTTATTTCTCACCCCAGAGATCTCTCCATGTCAAACTTTTTCTCTGGAAGAGACATTAGGAAACAAAGCCTCTGTAGCTTCAAACAAAAAGAATTCACAGGGTTAAAAAAAACTTTTTCTTCTCCGTTTTTCTTGATCTAAGAAGTTTTGGAGTGACAGCTGACCTGACCTAAATACAAATCACATTATGGCTCCTGCTATCCCCCCTTCCCTCCCCGTGTCTCACCGAAACTCTTTTCTCTAAACCTGATGTTTTTGGCATGACAGTAAGTAGCAGCACTTGCCACAGCAGCTGCCCGGCTCCAGAAATGTGGCCTTGGTAGCAGGAATTTTGTCACGGATCCAGTTCCTTGGAGGGAGCCCAGATCTCATGCAGACTGCTGCTCTGAACTCTTTATGTTGAGGACAGAAGAGAAAAGTTTCCGGGTCACTGTACATCCAAGGCCCTGCTCAGAGCCTCCGGAGTCAATTTCACTTTCCTGGTCCTGGACTAAAGAAGAGCTTAACTGGGACTTTGACACGAGCTAACTTTACATCTCCTTTTCAGTTCCATTAGCCTTAAAACAATGGCTGTATGGTGAAAACCGTCATCTTTACTATCAAAAGACTTACTAAATCATTTGATCATGTTGTATTTAGCCAAAGAGAGTCGTGACTGGAATGAAGTCCTACATCGAGTGCTGAGATCTTTAAAATGTCTTTCGCTTTGTCACAATTAAAGAAAGATGACGAACTTTACAAAGCAGAAGATGCAATCGCGTGTTGTTGCATGAAGCCAGGCTCTGACGGCTTTTTTACACAAAACGTAGTATATCAGGACAGCCCTGATGTTACACAGTATGTCTGTGTGTACACTTTGAGCGTGTCAACGTCTCACAGGTAGTGACAGGCATGTCACTACATGTAGGTGTTTTTGCTTACTATCGCTATCACATACTGCCATCTGTGATTCTAATCAGCAGCGGAGTGATACACTCCTGCTTTGAGCCGGGAAACAAGCCAAGATGAGCAGACTGCGGTTAAGTGGTCCGTTCCTCCTTTGCTCGCTCCCGTCTTTCATGGCTTTTTCATTTTCAGCCCCCTTTATCGCTATGCCAAGCAGGCACTCCACTCCTGCATTTTTAATTAAAATGTAAAATGCGCAATAACTCCGGAGACTCTGAGCTAGATGGCACACAGGTCCACTGGTCTTGTCACTCCCTCTTTGCCTTTGTTGCTTATTTCATCAAAGCCATCCATCTAGCCTTTTCCATTTGCCCAATTCAGTTCACTTCACTGCATAAATGCTTTGACATAAGCCACACAGGGTACACAGATTTATCAAGGGTACACCTTTGTGGAAAAACTCTACAGCAAACGAATGAAGTCTCACTCTTAGCCTAATCCATTCAAGGCCCCTGAGAAAAATCCAATCCTCAAAGTCACTCTTTTTGACTTCCCATGACTCCCTGAAGACAAAAGGCTGCTTGTGTAGACATGGACTGGGTAAAGACCCCGGTGCTTTAGTTCAGTCATCTGGGTGCGGCTGTGTAGTGTTCTCACACACTTTACAACGAAATAAATTCCATCTCCCCCTTTGGAATTACCCATAAGCCATATGTTTTTCTACCTGGGAAACTGGTAGGTTGTCATGTTTCACTGTGCAACTGTGATGTTTTAATCTACCCGTACAGTTCCTTGCACAGGAACAGGTGGAAACGGAGCCTAATATTTTAATTATAAGGCAGCAAACTTGGTGCAAGTTTTCCCAGAGTGTTTAATAGCAGAGACTGGCCTTTCTACCAGAACTAAAGGCAGACTCCACTAAGCTTAGAGGCGATTATTGCACCTGAAGTGAAATGAACCTTCAGGGAAAACACACAGAAGTCATTTAATGCAAGAGGATCCTGTGTACACAACACGTGGTGTCAAAATTTAACATAATTAGGACTTGAACCTCACATAAAATGCCTTAAAATTCCTGAAAACCTGAGCTGCTGAAGCATGAGTATTTTCCACGGCCTTTAGTAACTGATTAACTGATTGAGCGAAATGACTGGTCCTTTTTTGGAAAGTCTTTAACTCTTCTGGGGATCCATATGATTGGCATGTGCGTTATGAAGAGCTGCAGGTAAAAACTGAAATGTTCACTCCTCCCCATTTCATCATTATCTCCTCACATATCAATAAAGAAGGAGGAGGGAGAGGGCAGCCAGGTTAGGAATTCCAGTCCATTCCAAGCCTCCTCCTTGCACAAACAGTGGAGGGAAAAAAAGCTTTTCGCAAGACCCAGCTTTATTCACTCCAAGCAGCCCCTCGAGGAGAAGAGGGGGGGGGGCTTAAACAGTCATCCCACATCCCACCCACCCCGCAAGACTGTCTGCTCGACCATCATTAAGCAAAACCACCTGCTGGCACACCAGAACCCCCATCATGTTCTCAACAAGCCCGGCTAACCTGCAAGCCTCTGGATTGCTGTACACACAGATCATAAAGCATCAGTAGGAAGTCGAGTGGTAAAATGCTGCTCATTATCACCCCAGAAGGACAGCATGCACATTAGCTGCAGTCAGCATTATGGATTGAAATAGATGCAACACAAAGGGGCAAAGAAATGATCTTTGATGCAGCTGTTGCATGACTATGCGCTGAGTTCTGACTGGCTCGTTCCCCCTCCCCTAAAAAGAGAGAAACAAAATAAAGAAGACGGGAGGGGGAAGGAGAGAGAGGAAAAGATCAAGACAGAAGGAAGAAACAGCTCTTTGTCTTTGTCAGGGCCTTAAGGGAAAGACTTTGGCATCAAGTCATCAAGAGCTGAAACAAAAGCAGCTGATAAACAGAGCAAGACAGATACAATCTCCCTGCAAACTCAACACTTCTCCATCAAGCAGCTTCCTCTCTTCCAACACCCCCCCCCCACCAAACACTTTTGTCTTCAGTTTGCCTTCTGTTTTTGTTACGTCATTATGTGTGTGGGGAGGGGGGGCAAATACAGCACAGGCATTTATTTATTTTTATCTTCTAAACTCTTCACAATATCTAGAGAAAGAGTTCAGTTGAGCCCTAAAATTGCCTTCTTTATCCACTCTTGCAATCCACAACTCAATTTGTTTCCAAAGACACAGCAAATGACTGCTGGATCCCGCTTGACACATTATCTGTCAACTCTCTGCACAGCACAAATGACAGGGCTAACATTTAACTGGTAGCTAGAGGGTTGAACAGAGGAAGACATTCTGCGTGTCCTCAGGGCCTTCTGCTTATCTGCCCTGACAGGGTGCAACTATGTGGGAGAGGAGCTGCATTTGTATTAAAGAGCTGGATTTTCAGTTTCTTCCTTTAAGTAACAGAAATGCCTGCAAGGGCTTCGGTAGGTGGCGATAAGACCTCAACATACAAAAGTGGGGCACAAAAGAACACCGAGAAGGCCTTGCTTATTCATCTTAAATGTGGTGGACAGCGTTTTAAGACATAACTGACATTGCAAATGTTTGCTAAATCTTGTATTAGAGCCTGCAGCCAAGTGAGCGCACGCATGGACTAAGCGGCACTAAAGTGGCACCACCCAGTGCGAAGAAAAACGGTGAAACATAAAGCCTGAGGGTATCTATCTTCTCGCGGGGCCCCGATCCAACAAATAAGCCACGGCAAACAAAACATCCCTCACAAACCACGTCCTCACATGCGCAACAACAACAAGGAAGAAAAATAATAATCCTCTGTTTTGCCTTCATTCTACATCACTCATCCTATTTCTTTTATGACTGTGTCCAAAAAGAAAAAAGAAAAAAAAAACTCTGGTGGCAAGGAGCACACACAAAGCCTTTTTTCTTCCGCCTCAGACAATGCACCTCCCCACCCAGCACTCTGCCAGGCATTCCTGAGTCTATCCTAGCTATCGAAAATGTCAAGAATGAGGAGAGAGCAGAGGAGGGTACAATGAGTTGCTGCGGCAGGTACAGTCTTGTCCCGCTGTGCTAACATCCCACAGTCTCCGGGGGTACTGGCTGCATAAGAATGGATGGGATCTGACTTGACTCTCTTAATTAAAACCCTTCACTGGAACAAGCCTCACAGCTCACTCTCTTCTGGATGAAGGCATTCAAGCTAATTATCAGGGCCCGAAAACAAAATAAAGATTTCACGGCGGGGCTGCACCTGACAGTTGTCCTGCAGGCTGTTACTTACAGGATGATCATTGCATAAGAAGCTCCAGAAGCTTCCCAGCAAAGTGCTTAATAAACCGACTTTTTCATAATGACTAGTATTTCCTTACTGCTATTCCTTCAGCTGTAAATCGATATGAGAAAACCAGGTAATGCGACGTAAACCCTCTTCAAACACAAAGCCCCGTAACCAAAAGGGCACATTCTAGACAGTTTGTCGGAGCCAAGAAACTCCCCTTTCCACAACAGGAGTCCGAAGAGAAGAAAAGGGGGCTGAATAAAAAAGGTTAGCAGTGCAGTGTTTCGTGCCTAGACAGACAAACAGAAGAAGTTTTATGTGAGTGCCAAATGCAACTTAACACTGCAAACAAGCTCCATCCACTGGAACATCCTGCCACCCAGAACTGCTTAGAGGAAAGTACCCAGAATATAGACCCCCGCAACTCGGAACCAGTGATTGCCCCAGAATGGCTTCAGCAAGGTGATTCGTGCTCTGATTCATTTCCTCGCTCTTTTGCTCCCGGCTTGTGTAAGTGTTACAGTCAAACTTTGAACCGCTGCCAACATTGTCAAGCACCAGTAAAAGTTAAACAGCAGCAAGCTCACAGCTCACTGGCATGAGTGGGGGGGGG